>NC_056739.1:523363771-523438771 GCF_019279795.1 Protopterus annectens | reverse complement strand
TTCCACAGAGCTTTTTCCCTAATGTTGAATGCCTCTGTTGCATGATATGTTTGAAAAAGCAACAGAAATTCCTACAGCTCAAATGGTGCAATGGTACATTGCTCTGACTATGGTGTTCAGGGTCCTGGGTTTCAGACCTACCATAGCCATCTATTTTGTTGCTGGACAGAACAGAGGCCAATGGAGACAGAGTAATTAAAGCAGTTTTAAGTGGCTTTAAGCAGGGTTGTGTGGTTTTGTGTGATGCTAAGCGATGTCAAAACGCAGTTAGTCCATTTTGGCTTCACTTAGCGCCACTTATTCCTGCTGACACCCGTGCTAATTTCTTTAAAAGGAAAGAAAAGAGGTGATAGGAAAGTGGTAAGAAAGGGGCACATAGAGGGAAAAACAATATGAAAGGTAGCTAGGGATGTGCAGGACGGGTGTATTGAAGGTCTATAACTGTCCATTTCTTTTACAGCAGCAGCTGTGCATTTGTACAGAATTTGGAGGTAAATTTGGACACTCAAACCCCAGAGAGAGGGGTGAGGACAACAAAAATGTGATTTCCAGCCAATTGGACCAGATTTTCACGTGTGCAGTGGACACGTGTGTGAAATGGACAGCTATGTATGGAGCAATGTTTTTTTGGGACAGATGCCCTTTTTTTAAGGGGAAAGTGAGATATTGGGGAAGGATTGTAGGTACATCTGAGGAGGTAGGTTGGGTATGGAGACAGACAAGACAGACAAGACAGCAGACAGAGGCAGTGTATGACACATGTGGGGAGTAAACACCTTGGACGGGGAGGGTGGTTGCTAATCAGAGGCCCATGAGCCCCATATGGATACAGTGGAACTGACAACCCCACCCACAGGCAGTCACAACTGCACCTTCACAGCCCCAAAGGTAGCTGTGCTGGGGGCTGGACAGGAGGGGCAGCCTTCTCCACAAGGTGCACGAGGCAGCCCTCCATCTCACACAGCTGGCCACCCAACTCAGAGTGGATGATGTTGCGCATCATACCCTAGAACTGATGGCAGATGATGGGCTCATCTCTGTGCCCATGCCCACGGGGACGGGTCCTGTCCTTTGAGGCAGTATTACCCAAAGATGGTTCAGGTCCAGCAGAAGATGATGTTCTAGGGTGGGTCCCAAATGTGCTGGGGCCCAGTGCCATGGCCAGATGAGGTGGCACAGGTAGATCTACCGGGATTAGCCTTCCCAAACGTGCTATGATGTTGTGGTTTTCCAAAATATATTGGTTAGTCATGAACAAAACATTTCAATATTAGTTTTAACAGCATGCATGGGTGTTCCAATTAACTCAAAACAACAGATATGAAATAGTTTCATAGCGAACAGAACACATGCATAAATGCAACAACAGTAAGCATTGTAACAGCATGCCAGTAACAATGATGGCAACAGGCCACCAACAATGGTATTTGAACAAGGTATTTTAACATGCAACTAATTAGTCATATGAACAATAATGGAGCACGTTCCAACATTAGGTTTTGTAAACACATACCCATAGTATATGAATAATAATAAGTGATGCAGTTGAGGGGTGGGAGGAGAAGAAAAGTCCATTAACAACTGCATAGGCTTCTATTTTTCACAACAGTACTGCTCAGTACTCTAGAAGTCTGCTGTCACTTTACATCTAGCTATGGCCCATAGCTTGTGTAGCGCATGCATACATCTTAAACTGTCAACCTGTAATGGTATGGGGCAGACTGTGACAACTATGAGTACATTACTAGAGAGGGCTTATACATGTCAGGGTTACATATCTGACACAGAAGGGGTAGCCTGCACTGCTGTTGTGTCTGCTACTGGCATACTTCCATGGATTCACATTTCTCTATCTGTAACAGCTGTTGAGAAAATATCTGTTAATACTTTCTGAATGTTTCTACAAATATTCAGGGTTTCTATTGTGTATATATGCAGACATCTCAGTACAACTCCCTGGATTTGAACCATATCTGGGTGTGTTAAAATGAAAAACAATGCTATTTTCCATTACACTGAGCTACTGGGGAGCTGCTATTTTTTGCTTGACTGATTTCTGACTAATACTGTCTGGTTTGGACAGTTGACCTTGTAAGCCCGAGATTCGTACATGACAGATTGCTTCTGTACTGCAGTGACCACTAGCTGGACAGCGTGGCACTTGAGAGACATTTATTGGACAGAGTATTTGGCATATGTATTTATCTTGCTGTCATTTGCAGTCAAGGGGTTGGACAGTGGAACAGTTGTACACAGTGTATTAGTAAACCCTTCTTACAGCTAATACAAACAATTTCTTACCTGGAAGACCTGTGGAGGTAATATCTGTTAACACTTCCTGAATGTTTCTACACATATTCACATATTCTGGAGTGAAAATATGTACACAGCTTACTACCACTCTTGGAATTCGAGCCATGTCTGTTCATGACAAAAAGGAATAACAGAGTGTATCTTACCACACTGTGCTACTGGGGAACAATTATCATTCCTTTGACTGATTCCTGTCTAATACTGTCTTGGTTAGATAGTCTGATCTTGTATTCCTGACATGTGTACATGACAGATAATTACTGTACTGTGTATTTAAGCTTTAAATTGTACTATCTGTGAAGTATACATTAGCACATGGCAATGCTGCTGGGGACACACTATTATACATTACAAATTGCTATTCATTTTTCAGGTCTTAGTGCAGGACTTATTTCATATCTCATGTATTTCTTGTTCTACATCTCCACAATCTACACATTTACATACCAGCTGGTTCTCAGGTCAAGCTCAGTTAATGCTTACTGTCAAAGCAATATTTGCAGTGAATAACCTGTTCACATTCTATTTCTACTACAACATAGCAGAGTAAACACAACAGTTTTTTGTATCATTCTTTATTGCATACATATGGAAGATTTCCCAGTGCATAACTTGTAGATCACTATTAGCCTGACAAACATGTCTATTAATCATTGGACACAGTACACACTACTACTTCTACTTTATGGCACTAGATATTGCAAGATAAATCTGTACTCACCAGCCTGTCGGTGCATTTGTGCAAGTCTGTCAGCATGTGCTTCAGTATTTCTAGCCCTCTCTTCTGTAGCTGTAGCAGTAGAAAACAAACATTATGCATACCCTTCTATCACATACTCATGCTATAATTTGGTACAAGTAACTGTAATACTTACAAACATCTGGAGCAAGGTTGCTCCGGGCATCAAGGATCCACTGATCCAGAAGCACCCTCTTTCTATGCTTTAGGTCAGCATAGTGATACTGTACCTGCTCACAAGTCTGGGGGATACCAGTAGCACTGGAGAGGTCATGTGCCAGATGGTCCCAGGCCTCTGTTTTGTACTGGGAGCCCTGGTACTGGCCCAGCAGCAGTCTGTTATCATGATTTTTGACAAGGAGCCTAGCCATGACCCTAGACTCCAAGGTACCCCAGGACTTCACCCAAATGTGTGAGCCCTCAGATAAAATAAGGCCAAATTACTGCACTTTGTGGCACTGGACCATTTTGAATATGCTGAGCTTAGCTAAGCAATGCACAAATCGCTCAGCTAAGTTGAGCAGAGCTTAAAGGGGTAGATGCTGAGCACTGCTTAACAGATCTACTTAGCTAAGCTAACTAGTGCTTAGCATGTACATTTTAGCAATCAGGATTGTGGATTAATTCATCATTACTGACATATTACTAGGTGTATATGTTTACTTTCCATGACATCAGCCTATGTGCTTTCATTACATTACATTGGTGTGTGACTATAATGTATGGGACACTTGTGTTTACATGGGGGTTTCACATTTCTTATGCACTCACACTTCACTTTTGGACCTGCTACACTCCCCTGATTGACAGATATTATTTACTAACTCATTTAATAAAAAAATAATGATATTAATACTACTTTCCCATGTAAAAGTGAAGAGACTGCATTGGGGCTCAAACTGTGAATGGCTGCATGCAAAGCGCTGGCTCTAACCACTGGGTTACCTCACAGTGAGGACTTTTGCTGTATATTTCTATTTAGCTCTTTAGGGATGTTTCAGCTATGCAGAGCACAGTGGCGTAACACTCAAACCTGCTCAGCTATGCTTACACTTTACTTGAAATGGAAAGAAAAATAAAACACGTTTTATTTTTAATTTTACTTTAGGGACATACATATACCTCTCAGTCTCTTAAGGCAGGGCACCTACATCATACATGGGGGGAGTCTGGCCACTACTAGGAACACTTTTTAAATATTACTCTTACATACATAGAACTTGTGGTATGCCAGCTTGTGAATTAGCATACCTATCAGGACATTCTGTGATAGTCTGTACAGTTCAGGGATGTGCCTGCTTGTGTATTTTTACTTTTCAGTGTCTGCGGACACTGTACTTGTTTTCAAAGTGCTGTACTGCACTTTATGAGTGCAGGGGGCATGTTCGATATCCATGAATTACTTCAATGCACCCCCTGCACTCATTCATTGTTCATGTCCATTTAGCCTTAACAGCAGCGCACCTTCATTAATATGCAAGACGCGCTGCTGTTAAAGCTAAGGCTAAACAGACACAAACCGATCTGTGCAGGAATAGCACTATTCCTGCATGGAGTTTATTGAATCCTGTGGAATGACAAACACATGAGTCTCAAACTTCATACACTTCAGAAGATGCTTGCTAATGCAAAACCTGCTATGCTAACAATTTTCTAATTATATAAGACTAATATTTAAAATATGTTATTGATTTTAAATGTTTGTCTCTGAGTCGTGAGCTAAGAGGTTGGGAAGGCATGGGAGTGCAATGGGTTGCACTGTACGATTCTGTTATTAAAGAGCTAAAATACACTTCTAGGTCATTATTTGGCTGTAACTGATTATCGTATCTGTGTGTGTGTGTGTGTGTGTGTGTGTGTGTGGGTAAATAATTAATTCCTGCATCGCTGAGTAATTATGGTATAAAGAAGAAAGCAAGGGTAGTAAACAAGAGCATCATCATATCAGTGGTGTAACTAGAGGGGGAGAGATGGGCGGTCCACCCCAGATGGCACTTTTGAGACTTATAATAGTTTTAATTAAAAAAATGATTTTAAGGGCGTTCTTCTTTATCACATCCGGTTCTTCCAGTCCAGTTGCCCATATCACGTCTGTGCGACGTCCACCCATGTAATTTTAAAATACAGTACAGGGGAGTCCACCAGTTCACAAAGTAAAGTTTTGTTAGTATGAGCCAATCATTTTTGCTGTTCACCAAGTAAGGGGGGTTGCTGCTTAGTAATTAGTGTGTGCCGATCATAGTTTTCATTTTGCTTTTGCTGCTTCTTATTGTTCACCAAGATGTGTGTGTGTGTGTGTGTGTGTGTGTGTGTGTGTGTGTGTGTGTGTGTGTGTGTGTGTGTGTGTGTGTGTGTGTGTGAGTTTGCTTGGTTGTGTCCATAGCTCTCAACTGTCCAGATTTTCACAGAATGTCTGGAATGTTTATCTTACAGTTTTAGTCTGTACCTAACACTTAAAATGTGTGTTTTTCTAGCAAATCAGTGAGAACTGAATTCACTAAATAATGTTAGCCATTTAAGTTTCAGTCTTCCTATCTTCAAGAAATGCATGGTAACACAAACCATTTTATTCTAGCAACTTTCTAAGATTATGCAAGTAATGTTTAAAACGAGTCCCTGGTTTTGGGCCTTTGTCCCCTCCCCCCAATATATTTTGGCTTTTCCAGATTTCCTGTGTTGCAAGGTTGAGAGATATAGTTGAATGTTAAGTGGATTTTACAAAGAGCTGAGAAATTCATGGGAAAAGAAGTTTAGTGCTGCATATACTAAGCCTGGCACAACTGGTAGTATACTTGCTTTTGATGAAGAAGGTTTTGGGTTCTACTCCCACAGCATGTAGCTGGATTGTTGTACTTTAAAGGGGGTGGATGCTATAGTCCTGAGAATGTTCTCCTTTGAAGGAGATACCTAGTAATTATGAAACTGTTATCAGTTTGCCATACATTCCCTATTGCAGTATTATGAGCTTAGCTTTTTTAATGTAACATAGGCAATTTATTCTTCAAGGGCAACAGGCACTTTATTTGTAGATGAAACAATGAAATATAAAGTTGTTTGCTAGCAGCAACCTCTTCATTAGTTACAGATATCTTTAATGGGGAATTATTTCGATGACTTTTACTTCTGCAGAGGTTGTGCATATTTACTGATATCAGTGGAGTTTAATAAGAGAAGTTTGAGTAGACTTTTATGATGGAAAAGTTCTGAATTGGGCAGTCTTGTCATTATTGGTTCATACATTTTGATTCATTGTTTACTGGAAAAATATTCAAAACAATAAATGTTAAACATGCTGTAACAACTGTGCTGTATTGTACAAGAAATATAATACAATCAGGAAGGTGAGTCAAAGAACACATGCATGTTTGCGTGGTCCTAAATATGTGTGTAAGGGGCCTATGGTTTGAAAACAGCCCAAAGGTAAACTTTATCTGGCACTGACCAGATGCATTTTCTTTGAATGTGGATTTCAATGCTGTTTCAAATAATGTGAGTTTCAAGGGCAGAGACGTTTTAATGCTAAGTCTGTTTTCATTGTGAGACTGTATTGCTTTGTTTAGCAAATGTCTATCACTGTTTGTGTTGTATCTTTTAAAATAAAAGTTTTAAATGAAGTCCAAATAACTGTTGTAGAAGTAAAGCATAAAGCAGTATGCACATTAGTTTTTATAGTAAATGGGGAGAAATAGCCAAGTAATGGGACACTGGAATGGCTGTGTGTATGTGTGGGGAGGCTGTGTTTGGGGGACCCATTTCACCATGATTTTATGAGGGAGGAAGGGTGGCAAACTCAAAGACAGCCACGGGCGGCACAAATACTAGCTATGCCACTGCATCATATGAACCATATTCCTTGGGTACGAGCCCTGTTTCCTTCATTTGCTTGAAGCTTACACTGTGTTTATTACTTAGCTTTGAATAAAATGGATAGCATGAAATTTACAAGTTTAATACTATTCTAAATATAAATATGTTTTTAATTTTTTTTCCACAGGCTGGTATGAAATGCACAGTCTTTATGAGCTACAACAGTTTGTCTGGCACCTATTGCAGATGAGTAAGGCTATGAGCTGTTCATTGTACAGGGTTTGATTCCCTCAGTCTTCAGTTTTCTTTGATGTGACTCTGACTAGGTCACTTCACCATACAGTACTCCTGGGCTGCTCCCAAAAAGGAAGACTTATGTCCAGTGGACTGTCCCAGAATGTTACCAAAGGCATTACGCGTTTGTCTTTTGAATTCTTGTGCCTTTCACATACTTCACATAGCAGCTCATTTGTGCTTCATTATATCCTATTTGACTTCGAATCTCTTCAGGTCTGTTCTAGTTTAATGGGTTGCCAGATGTATTTTAAATGGCAAGATTAGTTTTCTGTTATTCTGTTTTCTGTGTTAAAATATTTTGTTTGTTTAGCAAATGGCTGTATGTGTTTTTACTTTAACATTTTAAATAAATATTACATCTAAATATCTGATCACTTCAAAGCAGGTGCAACTTGCTGAGCTTAAATGTATGTTAATATATTATTTTTTCTCTTTACTGAGGCACAAATGATTTGGTGCCATTCTCCCACTTTGTTATATTGTTAGCTACAAATATGATGTGCTACACTGTAACATACCAACACTTCATCCAAAAAATAATCCTTGTGCATGACAAATTTAATTTTTCTCTGTGTTCTGCATATTGCATGGATATTTAAAATATGTAAATATATTGCTAGAATATGGCATGTATTGTGTATTGCTTTTTTCATATAGAGAAATACAGGGAAATTATCAAAAGAGATTTAATAATGGATTATGGATAATGGGCAAATTGTTACCATGTAATCTACATGTATTTATTTATTTTTTTTATATCTTTACATATCCTACGTGTCCCACCAGCTAGCTACTTTGACCATTTGTGTTGCCCCAGCAAGAAATGAAATCTGTCTCCACCACTGTTTCTGTAACTCAGTTTTCTAGCCTCCTTAGTATAGCTAGTACATGCTCTACAAAGGATTGGAAATAACCAATCATCCAAGCTGTAATTTTGTCATTTTGAGTGTATTCAGGTTGGGATGGATTACAGACTCCTTGTTTGGAGTTAGCAGGTCAATAAAGAAGGGAAGTGGAATGCTTCTCCCTACACTGAGAGTTGGAAGAAGGGAGAACAAGGGATGTCAAGGCCACCCAGGAGCCAAAAGTAACATCCTTTGTCTATCTGCCCTCACTTTCTGCAGCACTTTAAAAATAAGAGGTATAGGAGGAGAGACATAAAGAAAGAAGTCTGTCCTGTTAAAGGAGAAGGCATCTCTTTTCCATGCCCTTCCCTGTTAACAACATTTATGACATTGAAAAGAAGGATGTTACAAATATTCTATTTAAACATATAAAAGACAACTAAGATAATAAATGTCTGTTCTTTGGTGTAGAAAGGATGTAAATTGATTTAAGAGGTTGTGTACACAATAAATTATTTCAAATTAAAGAACTGTGTTGGCAGCATAAAACATATGCTTATAGTTTGCTTAGATTAAATGAAATTGTTTCTATTTTCCCTGTTTTAAAGTTACAATATTTTTATGTATGATGTCTCTTTAAATGAAAGGAAAGGAAAGGAAGGACCAGGAAGTTATAAAATGAAGTGATGTCTTTAAATATGTGTTCTGATGAAGTCTTTGGAGAGGGTAAATACAAAAGAGATTAATGGTTTTGGAATATTAAATGTGTTTCTTTGGTTTTATTGGACATGTCTTTCTTGTTTTTCTAAGTTTTTATAGTGACATGCAGAGGTCATTGGTTTACAACATTTGGGCAATGGTGTTATGCCTACCTTTATTGGTAATTTAACCTTAGTGGCTGAGCATTTAATTCAAAACCTTGCAAGTGTTAAATGGGGGATACCCCATTCACATATGGCGCTTGCACACATTTCCCAATTGGTAACAAGCGATACTTAACAGATAGCCATACCACTGTGAAAATATACACCTGATGGAAGTTGCCACACTGGTAGAAATGACCAACTCACTAGTAAATTCTAATCTGAGGATGGGGCAAGAATACAGACCTACTGGCATGTTATCAATACAAGGCTGGCTAAACTACATAGTGGGACTGTACTTGGTCTCAAGTCAAGGTAACAAATCTTCCGATAAGCTACTAAATGACCTTTAGAAAAAAATGTTTTATGTTTCATAAACTACAGATTGAAAATCAGTATTTATAGAATGTGTTCACTACAAAAATTTACCTAAAGGGCTCCATAACTAGAGGTTTCCGATAGGGGTAATTGAATGCTCTGAGTATCACACAGAGTTATTACAACAGTTTGATCGACATGGATACAAAATTATACATCTTGTTATGAAGTATAATGGCCGTGCAATGGAAAGGCTTACCAGTGAGGTAATTTCCTTGGATGCAGCTATCAATAATGATTTATTATTGGGTGCTTACAAAGATAAATACAACAACATTTTTGATAAAGTTAAATCTTCCTGGGACACCATTAAGAAGAGGAAAGAAAACAAATTGGAGAGGGACAGGAGGGACTACAGTAATAACCAAGCATACCGACCTCCACCATCTAAAGTGGGTGATCAGTCAAAAACAGGAATTTGTCAAATTGAGCATACATCAGGTTATAATTATACAAAAGACAACAATGAAAATAGGGAGGGTGACCCTTTAGGGCAAGCACCCTTGCCAGGAGATCAGAGAGGTTGAGACAGCAATGCCAGCAGAACAATAATATATACCCTGTGGAAAACAACGTACATGTGAGATGGAAAGACAGGGAAGGGTCATTTGGGAGCTTGGAACAAAAGGACATAAACCACTCCATTGTTACCAATAGGCAAAGTGACTTTGAAATAAATGAACACCCTTATAGTCAATAACAACATTACTACAACTGTAAATTCTAAAGATGAACAAGAGCTAAGATAACAACATTATTAATTGATTTAAGATAGTTTAACTGTAGTTTAAATTTAGCTGTTTGATCTTCCTAGAACGAAACAAACATAGAAACTTCTAGAGACAAGATAATTAGGCATAGTATATTTAATACACCATCACACCCCCTTGTATGCAACTTTAAAAACATGTGCCATCAGGATATTAGAGACATTTAAACAACAACAACAACAAGAACAATTGCTCTTGGTATAACCTTAATCAAAATGAATGGTATTTTGTTGGAGAAATTTGCAGCAATTCTGAAATTTGGATAATGAAACCTGATAAAGGTGGAGGACATGTAGTGATGAGTATTGTAACTTTAGTGAACAAAATGTTAGGACACTTGTACTGTGATACATATGAAGAGGTTTTCCTTAACATGATAAATGTTACTTATTGCAAAACTGATCAAATGTTAATAGATATGTTTATTCAAGGACAAATCAGCTGTTTAACATATAGATATTTACAGGTGTTAAAACCAAGGGTACCATAGATATTTGGAATACTCAAAATACATAAAGACATAGAAGACCCCTCATTCCATCTCATAATTAATGCAGTCAACTTAAAAATGTATGCTTTGGGTAAATATATTGCCAAAAAAAATTGAAGAATGTTTGAGAGTTACATAGCTATATTTAAGGAACTCAGAGACCAGTACATGGCAAATAGTAGTATGCAAAATGGGAGAAGTGTTATCTCCCTGCCTGAAAACATAGGAATATTCTGTGCACGTGGATGATAGGAACATGGAGGTAGGCATCCTTCATATCCAAAGTCACCATTCAAGCCTCTAAAAAGAGAACCAGCAACAGCTTTTGTATGGTTAATATTTTGAATTTGGGTACTGCCAGGTATTTTTTAAGTCTTGAAAGGTTCAGGATAGGTCTCCTGGTTCTTCCTTTAATGGGGACTAAGGAGAGGTCAAATAGAATATTGCAACCACTTGTCCTGAGGAACTGGTTGAATTCAATTCTTTTGCAACATATCCCCTACAAGGAGTACAGTATAGAGTCCTATTTTGTTTTGCAGAAGGGGGTATCTAGGAAGAGCAGAGTCTTCAAAGGTGCAGGGAGTAGCCGTTTTCTGATAATCTGCAGTACTTATTTGTGATGAATAATATACTCAGAACAACTGATGAAGAAGATGAGTCTCCCTCTCAGAAATGAGGGGTGGGGGTGGAGATTGTGTTGAGGTGCGATGGGGGTGGAAGAAGAGATGGAGGTGCTGGGGATAGTTTCAGCTGCTTCCTCCAAGGGTAGGATCTTTAGATCCCAAAGGTCTAGAAAGCTAGTCAGTTTGTTCCTCTGTTTGGTACCTAGACATTTTGCTGTAGAGGTCTTTGTTTTTTCTTGTTTAGGGGGGATGGATATGACTTGAATTTAGTGGAGCAGATTCTGGTATATCTGGTGAAGGAGAAATGTAGAATGCCTTAACTGACTTCCTTTGCTTTCCTTTGCTGTCCAGTCTCACTAACACCTTTTTCAATGTGTGCCCAGAATGAAACTCCTTGTCTAATAGGGTATTAAGGAGTTCTGATTTAACAGTCCATTTCTTCTCAACCTGGCAGATCTCTTTGTCATGAAGCAGGAATGTCTCCTTTTTTTTTTTTTTTTTTCATAAACACCTTTATTTAATTATCACTTGTGGCATAGGCACATTTACATTTATACAAAAGTAATCAAATCGAATTAACAAGTTAAAATTAACAAACATTATGTTTCACATATATTGCTATATATCATATAACTTAAGCAACATTACATCAGTTATTCAATTTCTGCTCCTTCTTTTAAGCAAGAAACATCTTTAATAAACCATCACTTATGACATAAGCAATCATACATAAGATCATAGGATGATAGCACATTACTAGGCTAATAACCCTAGGGCTCTTACAAGCCTATCCAAGTTTTACCTTTATTTCCACAATCAGCACCTATCACCCCTGTTCAAGAGGGACATAGGTGGACCCCCCCAGAGTGAATTTATGACGGTTACCCATCCAGTCATCCAGATTGCATTTGAAGAGGGCCAATGACATGCTCTGCTTGATATGAAGTGTGAGTCTGTTTCAAAGGTGTGGTAACTCTGGGAGACAAATATGTCCCTCCAGCAGGTTCTATTAATGTCACATACCAGGTTAATAAGAGCAAGTAACCCGTGTACCATTTGACTTATGGATATACAGCATTTCCAATAAAGCAGAGTCAAAGATTGCCTTATATGTAAGGCAAAGATAGCCTCTGAGCAGTCTGTATGAAACAAAATAAAGTGACAGTGATTTCAGATGATGTTCATGGGGCAGATGCTGAAGACCTTGACTTTTCCTTGTGAGGAACCTTTGTGGTCTCTCCAATTGCTGCAGGTGCTTAGAAAGGTACATATCAAAATGGCCATTGTACTCAATTATTGGCCTGATGAGGGAAGAGGACAGGGAGGTTATAACTTATTTTTTCATTATATAAATGAAAACAAGCCACACCGACACACAAAGGTAGGAATAAACTACATAACCAGGCACATCTCTTTGTCATGAACCAGGTACATCTCCTTGTCATGAACCAGGCATGTCTCCTTGTCATGGGCCTCTTTGCAGCTGCCCTGCTTGATGCTTCCAGTGCATACTAATGAAATTTAGGTGAATGTCTGAACAACTCGAGACCTATGCTGCACAATTCCTGGATGTCCTTCTGGAGTCTCCTATCTTGCATCCCATCTTTCTTTTATTAGAAAACAGTCTCAAGTTATTTGAGCATGTGGAACTGGTAGTTTACATCTTCTGTAGTCAGCATGACTGAGATGTAGGTCTTTTTGCTAAATTACTCTGTTTGTATGTTCTCCCAAGGGTTCTTGGATATAGGCCCAGATAATTTTGTGGTGCATTCTACAGATACCACAGCTGGATCCACCTCCACATTCTTAGAGAGATACTTGTGGGGTTGAAGGTTCTACAGAAGCATAAAGGTTTCCTGGTTGTAGGGAATAAGGAATCAGGCTGAAATGATCTGTCGTAATTTCATGGACTGGGCATATAGCCAGAGGTCAAGAGACAGGTAGGTTCAAGAGGTTTCTACCTAGACTGCCAATTAAATGACTACTTGATTTTTTGAAGGGTATCTCCAAAGGATGGTCCTTGGGGGCTGAGGTTGAGGACAATGTATCTTCTGGGTCAGACTCCAAATATTGCTGAGGGGAAGATTTTCTACAAAGTCATTTTCCTCTTCATCTTCTAATGCTAGTGAATCTGTGTCACTGGGGAGAAATGCCCCTTTTTCTTTCCCAGGAGAGGTTCCTTTTTCTGGAATTGATTGGCTAAACATCATGAAATAAATGTAGTCTTGCACTAGCCTGACTAGGTCCTGTAGAGAGAACTTGGTAGAAGTGGCAGGGAATCTAGAGAACAGAGGCTGGGAAAACCTACCTCCCTCTTTATCTTGGCCTTGTAGTGCACAACAAAGCCTCTGTTACAGGTGGTCAGGCATGACTTTGATCTATTTCCCCAGTAATTCTTCTTAAACTAATACCAATGGAATGCTGTCCTCACCATCAGTCACCAGAAACCTGGTAATGGAAGAAATAGCCTGCTTAGTGGCTTCAAAATAAGGTAACATTATTCTGGTTTGGCACTTGAGGAATGGACCATAGTCATGTCAACATCTGGAGGGGAACACTCCAGAGGACTCAGGCATTGTAATAGAGGCTGGAGAGGTGCCTCACCTGATTTGGCGATCTTAAAGCAAGGAGGAGCTGGACTTTGAGATGTCTTTATTCTCTGTCACATCCTTCTTCTTTGAATGTTTTTACTTTCACTTCTTTGAAACAACTGCCTGGGAACTGAGAGCTACATGACTTTAACTACTGACTGAGGGATTTGACCCTACACATAATCATCTTATTATAAAACTGAGCACATAAAGAACAGTTTGGCATGTCATATTGGACCCTAAGCAGAGCAACCAGTAAGAAAGGAAGTCTTTGTGACTCATCTGTTTCCCAAATAATAAACAGTTAACTTGTTTTAAACATTAAACATCCAGTATCGAAATGAATTAAAGATGAAACTGGTTCTGTAAGAGGGCGGTTAGCCATATCCTCTGGTAATTCAAGCTGTCTGACAGACAGATTTCCCTTCCATATGCAGTCTTGTGCATCACACTGACATGGCAAGAAAGAGCTGAGGATGGCACCAAATACTCACCCTTTATACCACTGATGTATTGACAAGGATGTCCACAGGCTGTAAGATTTTGAAAGACCCTGATATTTGTGCCAGAGTACATTAACTGCTTTCTATTCTAAGTGCGCAATATGAATTTGTATATTACACCTGACCAATGTTTACTTACAGTAATTAAAAATATCATTCTAAAGAGATCATGGAATGGAGGTGAGAAATTTCAATAAGTGTAGGGTGATTTTTTAATTATAAACAGACATATTTGTACTTTACTATGGAATGCTTGGTTTTCTTTCATGTTCACGAGCTGAACAACCAATGTTTGCAAATGAAGATTATAGGTGCAATACTTCCATCCCCAGTCAGAAATGACGAGTGCATTCAGATATACATTGCCTTCATTTGTTTGAAAATACCTTTGATACTCATAAGAACAATGTTTTTCCCCTTGCTTTAGTTGTCACTTTCACTGATGGCTTAAACACTGGCCAGAAGAGCCACAGTTACAAAAACAATGTGCTTAATGAGGCAATCATGATAACATCAGAAATTAAATATTTAAGTTATGATAGAGCAGAAAATGCTAAATCTGAAGTGAGTAGGTAAGAACTTTAGTTGATTGCCTTCATGCCAACTGAGTTGTTGCATATCACTGATTTTTATTTTTTTTATGTCGATATTTATAAAAAGGCAATGGTAGCAACAATACAGCTGATATATCACATTGAAAATAAAAGCTAAGCAAAGTAAAAAAAAATATTGCATCTATATCAGCAATAAAATATTCCTCCCTTGCAATATAAATTATCCACAACTGATCTAAGCAGGCATTACATTTTGAAATCTTTTTTTGACTATAATTACAACAGAGGAAAATACAGAAGAATAGCAAACAAAAAAGAAGTGTCTGACATCTGAAATAATAGGATTCTTTGAGATTAGAGTCTGATAAAGCAAAATTGGAGCCAAAGTAATGGACTGAACATAAACAAGAATACATGTCATAAGTCCAAATTTCTGAGTGCAGTAGTTAAGGCAACAAATATACAAACACTACCACTGCAAAACTGGCTCAGATGGTCCTAGGCCATAAAGACTCCTAAAATACCATGAAGAAAAATCAAGTAAAAACTTCTTTTATTTGTAGTGCAAAAGGAATAAGCACTTTCATCCTGCTTAACAGGACTTCACCAGAATGCATGTGAAACAGCCATGTCATGTGCCACATGAGCAAAATATATTATCCCCAGGATTTAGTAAAATCCATGTAGGCACTGTGTAGAGCCTAAATGGACTGTTACCATGTTCATGTACATGGTTCCCTCTTGGCAGCAAGTCATGCATGTTAATTATTGCATGTTGCCGAGGGAGAGCCAAGGAATACATTTATTGATTCAGTGTAAGGAGAGGTGCAGTACTAACCATGGCTGTAGAGGAGTAGATGAGTATGAGACTCCCTGCAATGTCCTTTGTTTTATTTTTATTTTTTTCCTTTGTTTATCTATATATATATATATATATATATATATATATATATATATATATATATATATATATATTAAAGAAAAACATATTTGTGTGGTGCAGTTTTCAGCACTGCTTATGGGTATTATATGTGAAGATATGACAAATTTCTTAATATCGTTGTAGCTAAAGGGTAGCGTTATGGCTTTATGTGCAGTAGGTCCATGGTTTAAATACATGGAAGGAGAAAATATTTATATAATTGTAATATGCATATTATGTATTTGTTATATAACAGATGGCCTCACTGTGCTCTGCCAAGATCTGCTCAGCTATGCTGAGACCTGCTAAGCACTGCATAAACATGGTAACAGCCACCAATATTTGTGCCCTGCTTGGTTTTGCTTGGCTGGTTTGTGTGCTGCTAAACTCCACTAAGACGTATGGTTCTTGGAGTTTTCATGCTTCCCAGGAAAGCTGCGCTTATTTGCATGGTGCTAAGTGATGCAGCACTTTTTTGAATGTTGCCCAATGACATATAAGGGTGAGAAAACAGCCTATATTAAGCCCAATAGGCAGGAATACAGCAGACACTATTGGAGATCTTTCTCTGATGGTTACTATGGCTGATGTTGATGAAGGTGTACACTTTCAGGTGCAGCGTTGGGACATTCTGGACTCCAAGGTCATGGTTGGACTCCTAGCTAACAACCATGATGACCGTCTGCTGCAGGGAGGTTACCAGGGCTCAGAGTGAAAGGTGGTGGCCTGGGACCAGCTGGCAATAGCACTCACCAGTGTTACTTGTGCCCCCCACACAGGTGAGCAGTGTTGTCACTGCCATGATGACCTGAAATAACAAAAGAAGGAACCCTTAGACACCTGGGTCCAAGAAGCTTGGGGAAAGAATACCCCACAAGTATGTAAGTAATTTTACTTCTGTTTTAACAATATGTAATCTCAATGTCTGCAAATCTGGTATACACAATGATGTGCTTCTCTCTCAACAGCTGCAGCTGAGAGGGCTCGCCGTGCTGAGTTGCACATTTGGTGCTTGGCCAGGTTGCGCCATGAGTGTGGTGAGTATGGATGTATTCTGCTAACTGTAGTGAAATAAGCAAGAAAGCGTAAAGTTTTAACTGCATTAAGGTATGTACAGTGAAGTTTGTACAGCCATAAATGTGGAATTGCAGCTGTATTGCAAGAAATGAATAATGCCAACTGTAGTGCAATATAAATATGAAACAATACCAGTAACTTAAAGTATATACAATAAAGTCTGAGTGCAATAAATGTAGAATTAGAGCTCTATTGCAATAATGAATAATGCCAACTGTTGTGTAGTAAGACATGAAACAATACCTATAACACCAATGAAAATGGTGTACATCAGGATTGTCTTGTTGTAACCATTGCAGTAGAGCTGTATGCATTCAGGCTGTAAGGTAAGGGGTTGCAATCAAGTATAACACTGTCATAGCTGTAGAATGCAAATCCAATGGATGCAAATTGTATTGGTTAACTCATATAGTACTGTTCAAGGCTGTCTCTAGGTTAAAATTGGTGACATAATGTTTTGTCATCCACAGACATGGGTAATAAAGGTATATGGGTAAGGTAGCCCACTCCATGAGCTGATGTTGTTTGTTGACTTCACAGATATTCCAAACCATTAAAAATAAATTGTGTACACCAGCATTGTTTATACTGATATATAGCTTACTTACCATCTGTGTTATGCTTGTATTTCATGCATGTGTGTTCTACTGTCACTGCAGTGTAGTATAAAACTGTAGTAGTACTACCAGTTCATATTTTGGTTCCAGGTGAGCTCTAGACAAATATCAGTCAGTCAATGATCAGCAATGATCAGCAGCTCAGTTTGTTAAATGCTCTGTATATAGCACATTTTGCCACACACATACCAGGGTATGAATCCAGTGCTATGTAGAACTAAATATTACAGTAGCAGTCACATAAGGCTTACAAATTTTCTCTCCACATGAAGTACAGGTAAATGGGTGAGGTAGCCCATATTATGAGTAGATAATTGTGTGTTTAGATATCACAGACTGCTAAAATCATTTACAAGAATGTGTTCATCAGCAATGTTCATTCAGACATAAAATGTGTAATCCCAGTTTGGCTGTATGTCTGAAGTGTCTGTTAAAAGTTGCTGTAGTCAATTAATACATCATATGCATATGGACCATGCAGTCACCACTATTGGATTCTATTCCTATGCCTGCCAACCAAGGCATGACAGGTGTTTAGTGACTGTACTGTGCACATACATGTCTCTCAAGTGTCACGATTTCACATTATGTAATTAATAGTGCATAATCCATCTGTCACAGGATTACCATGGAAATGATTACCTAGATTACAAAGTATCGCCAAATCATCCCGCAGAATGCCTTGGTAGTTATACAGGTCCACTTGATGTGCTAGTGTTCTTTGTAGTTGTATAACTGCAGTTGTTATTGCTTGGCCCATAGTGTCCCATGGAAATAGCTTGAGAGGTATGTACATGCTACATCAGCTATAGCAGACTTGTAGTCACTGTACACATAAACAAAATACAGGTAGGTAAAGTAGAAAGTAGTACTGTTGTCAAAGAAATAACCGAAAATGTTACTAATGGACTGTTTTCCTCTCTCTCTCCACCTCAATCTTCATTTATTTTTTATTGTTATTCATTGGTTATGGTTTACTGTTAACGTATGTTGTTAGAATAACTGTATTTTGGGACACGTGTTTTATTATTGATTTGTTTTATAATGGTTGCATATTAACATATCTTGTTACATTACCTATTTTGATGGTGTTATGCTGTAACTGTTACTAGCATGCTGTTAACATAGTGACTATTCTGTTATTTATTGTTGTGTTTCAGATAATATGCATTGATATGTAAATGGGTTATTTCCAATGTTCTGCCATGCTGTTATTACTAACAATGATTTGTTAACAACTAACCTATACTTTTTGCTATACATCCATTACTACAGCATGTCAGGGTAGGCAGGTTGTGGGTGATCCACCTACCTTGCCTCAAATGGCTGTGGCACTGGTTCCTAGCATGTCTGGGACCCACACCAGTCATGCCTCCTCTGCTGCCCCTGTACTAGCTATGGTGTCAGGGGATGGGGCCCGGTCTCCCCCTATGAAAAGTGGTGGTGGGGGTATTGTCACCCAGGATGAACTGCCAGTCATGGTGCACAGGATTGTTCATTAGAGCTATGAACACCACCTGTGCTGGCTTGAGGGCATGCAGGCCAACCTGTTGGGGCAGCCTCACCCTGGCGCCCACTCTGCAGCACAGCCACCCTTGGTACAGTGAAGGAGCAGTGTCGACTGCCCCATGGATGGGGACATGAGTCACGCTGCTGCCATCTAGATGCATGTGTGACTTGGATTCCACAACACCCTCCCCATCTAAGGTGTTCACCCACTTCATGTATCACACACTGCCCTTGTCTGCTGTCTTGTCTGTCTGCAAATGCAGTCTCTCCTATGCATCTTACCTCCCCACATGTACCTAAGTCCCTTCCCTAACATCCCACTCTCACCATAATAAAATAATGGGCACCTGTCCCCCAAAACATATACCGCCTCATACATAGTTCTCCATTTTGTACACATCCACTGGACACAAGAAATTTGGTCCAATTTCCTTGACAACGCAGTTATGTTGTCCACACCCCACTGTCTGGGGTTTGAAAGTTCAAATTCATCTACAAAATCAGTCAAAGTGCACAGCTCTTGCTGTATAAGAAATGGATAAATATGGTTCTTTCTTACACCCTTAGTGCACATCCCTACATGACTTTCACTATGATTTTCCCCTGCTTGCCCCCATTTCACCACTTTCCTATCTCCCCTTTTTTCTTTTCTTTATATTTATTTAGCATGGAGCTGGGTGGCATGCCACATCATGCAGCCTCACTTAGGTCAGCTAAATAGAGCTCTAATGAGTATATGTGTTTATAGCATTGTACATCACATGTACAAAATAAACACCTCAAATAGAGCACTAATGAGTATATGTGTTTATAGCATTGTAAGTCACATGTACAAAACAAACACTTCAGCCATGTTTCAAATCCAAGCCCCTCATACATGCAGCACACTGCATTAACCCACCATGCAATGCAGGTCTTAATCAAAACAGATGTTTTCATCAAAACATAGTGATTTCTACTTACAGTCATTAGGTATGTATCAGCAGAGCTGCATGCAGCACCACACTTCTCAAACTAGAATTAAAAATTAATGGGAAAAATAGGAGTGTACCTTGGATTATGGTGCAATAATACAGCACTAGACAGCCAAAGACATAAAAATGGATGCAAGTGAGGCCTGTGATAGCAGGTAAATGTGCACTTCTATCAGCAACATGTAGAAAGACACCTGCAAAGGCACTCATGGCAAAATAAATATTCATCTGAGACTCTGGTGCAGAAATTCATCTATATAAAGAAGTGCACATACTGATAGATGTAGAACATGTTTGTCACAGCTTTTATGTCTGCACATATATCTTGTAAATACACCTGCTATAGCAGTGACTCAGTAGCTCAGTCTGTTAAATACCTGGCATGCAGTAAATTTTGTCACACACAGTCCTGGGTTCAATCTAGTTTTGTGTTGCAGTATAATTACATTATTGTGAAGACAGCAATTAATGATTGAGTCATGCGATCTTTATCCATGCAGGTTATTGCTAATTAATGAACTACTATCCAATTTTTCAATTCAAAGTTCTGCAGGTGGGGACACACTGCACATATCCATGTAACATAAGTATATGTCACCTGCTACTCTGTTATTGGCACTGTTGCATTACAGATGTACCTTAATCACATGCCTCAGTTGGACTGTTAAGGGTACCCTTACACTGGCTGTGCCATAATGATAGGGCTGCCACAGCTGCCACAGTTACATGTACAGCTTGTTGTTCTCCAAAGTGTTCACACTTCCCCCTATGTGTTCTAGGCTGCGCACACACACCTGTTTGTAAAGGTAGATAATACAGACCTACCATACCTCCCAATCCCCTAGCACAAGGAATTCAGACACAGCCATACTTAATGGGGGGGGGGGGGTCAAAGGTCCAGAGATCAGGACATGTTTTACAGCTTGACCCTACACTTATAGTAAGTTGTTATAATAAAATCTATTGTGTTAGCATGCATATTCAGAGGGGTACAAAGTCTGACACTCAAATGTTTGTCTTCCATTACTGACCTCAACCCACAATGTTTGCCAGTGAATTGCCAAATGATCACAATGTCATGGGACACTGACCACACATGTGAGATAAAACTGTGGACAGACTGCTTAAATCTCTATAGTTGACAGTTATGGTACCTACCCTCTGTAATGCTGTAGTCTCCAAAAGTCAGTAATGTCCATCTTAACAGCTAAAAAAGGGGCTCAGGTTTACTTGAAGGCCTTAAATATTGCACTGTGTTGGCATGTCATTGGCTAATGATATTGCAGTTCAGCTGTTTTATTACAGCAGAGCCAAAGATTGGTTCAGAGGCAATTACCTGCTAATGAGCAGTATCTTAAAATGGCAAGCAACTGGTTATGGGGAACAAGTCTGTACAAGACTTACCTCACACAGAGAGCATATTTTTAAAAGATTACCAGAAACAAAGTTCAACAAAAGAGTACTGCACTCAACTAGGTATGTAATTGATTTTTCCACATAACAGGATACAGATGGGAGGATGGAGGTATGGGGAATAGGGATCACAGGAGTAAGCTTGTCTTAGATCTCTGGTGATGGCATGTCATTGATACTCAGCTGTCCTACACCTACAGGCATGCCTCTCAAATGCCCCTTATTTCCACTCACATCTTAGCTCTGCCCCTTTTATTCCAACCTACAATGTTTGGCTGTTGCAAGGAAGCTATTGAATGACATGTAAAATATAGTGACAAAAGGTAAGGGTGTATACTGCTGTAATGTCAGATGATGTACACTAATTCACCTCCTCTCAGTCTGTCAATGTGTTACATAAATACGTCTAACATTTTAAAAGTGTCCCTGATTGTCCCTGATGCACTCTGGCTAAGTCCATGATTCTGTTTACATTGTTGGTTCTATATTAAATCATCAAATGCTTAGAAAAGCAAACGATGATTAATCAACCCCATGTAAGCAAAAGCTAAAAGACTCGAATGCTTAGGACAGCGATTTTTTTTCCAAGGGGAAAAAAATCGCTGTTCCAAAAAAAAAAAAACCCCTTAAAACATAACATAAAGTGTGGGGCTTTGCTCCCCACACCCCAACTCCCCTACTTAAATATACCAACTCCAAGATCGCACTACAGTGACGAAAACAGCAAAGTAACAGACACGACCAAGCGATTTCTTTCCCAGGGAAAGAATTCGCTTATATGCCGCTTTGTCATTTTGCCTTTTTGTCTTTTAAAGTTCGACCAAGATGCAGTCAAAATGTGTCTTTGGTGACCTTATAGGAACCCACATTGTTCCTTGTCTGGTTGAGACCTATGCCTAACATAGCTGTCAACCTGTTACAGCAAGATATCTGAACAAAGTCATAATTAATGTAGGGACACATGCCCAACATTAGGGACACTGTAACTATTGCTTGCACAAAGTAAGAACGTGAATACAATAACAGATATTACAGTAGCATAGCTGTATTCTGAAGGGTATGATGTCTTAAACTGAGATGTATGTCTTTATTTTCTGACACCAACCATAAATGATTGGCCAACCTTTTGTCAGAAATCCACAATGTTGTGTGAAAATGACCAAAACTATGAGGCAAACATCTTGACATTCTTCAAACATCTGTATAGTTGAGAGGTATGATGCCTATAGGGAAGATGTACTACAGCAGGTTTGCATTCTTTTCTGTCATTGTGGTGCACTGGTGTTGCTGGACTGTCCCCATATAGTGATAGTAATAGCACACTGCTCTTTATCTGGCAGTGGTCGACATAGTAGTGGGAGTTTGCCCATAAGTGATACACCACAGTAGACTGCAGTGGTAGGTGTAGGAACATACAGCAGAATCTGTCACATCACACTAGGACATACCCCAATATTGCTACTATCTTGGTGGTATGTAGTGTTTTGCCAGACTATGGGGTATGATGAGTGAGGGAGCAGTGGATACTACAGGCAATTAAGAGTGTGCTGGATATGTATGTAGTGGATGTCCACAAATCTGGTCCTGTAATGTGTTCCACTTTTGTTGTCCTTCAGGAACCATGTACCACAGAAGACATGCCCCCTTCTC
The DNA here is from genome assembly GCF_019279795.1 of Protopterus annectens. Lineage (NCBI taxonomy): Eukaryota > Metazoa > Chordata > Ceratodontiformes > Protopteridae > Protopterus > Protopterus annectens. The sequence continues at coordinate 523,415,836 of NC_056739.1, read as the reverse complement.
AGATGTAGAGAATGATGTAATAGTGGATGGACTGAGACAGCACCATCAGATCTTGTTGTCCAAGGGAAGGCATAATCAGGAACAGTGGGCAGCATTGTGGGTAGACCTTGTGTGGGATGTCAGTCAGATTGGCCAACAGGACAGGACCTATGCGCAAGTCTGACACCAAGCCACAAACATGCAGAATGCTGCATGATGAATGGCAGCTCATGTTACCAGGGATCATGCTGCCACTGGTGGAAGCCCTGCAATGGAACAACCACTCTCAGTCACAGAGGAAGTCCTGGCAAACCTAGGAACATACGATCACTCCCAGGCATCTATCACACCATACATTGTGGAGGTGGGTGCCATAGTGTCCACAGCAGTGGAGCGGCCAGGTAAGCATACTGTATTCACCAGTGTAATATTAACTGAATGTGGCTGAAGTGCATGTTATAAGGGCTTAACTTGTCTGTGTATATTGGTGTGAGGTTGTCTGTTGTGCATGGGAGCGGAGATGAGAAGATGTGAGACTGGTAATGCAGTTGTGGGTCCTCATTTGTATGAGTCTGTGTGGTTTACCATACATAAAAGTGCAGGTAGTAATGTACTCCTTTTGTCTTGGTTTTCACAGGTGACCGGGGAGATTGGAGTCTGTCCCGCACACAACCTGATGTCAGTGTCTCACTGGACTCTGATGATGATGGTGGCCATAGTGAGGCATGGGCGAGGTTGTCAGGGGCTGAATCTGTCCCCGAGACTGACATCCCTGTTCTGACCCCATTGTCACTGCACACAGTCAGTATGACCACACATACCCAGGCCTAGAGACCACAGATACAAGACAGTCAGAGGGTGGCAACATTGAACAGGGCAGTGTGACAACTATGGCATCAGTGATTGTAGACACTGTTCATAGCCAGAGAGCTGGTGAGGTCCCACACAGACATATTGTCAGGGGTGCTTATAGGAGGACTGCTGTCCATGCACCACCTGTTGCAGGTGTAACATCAGGGGTCACTTGGTGCTGTTTTGGGATGTCATGAGGCACAGGCACATTCTTAATGCAACACCAGATGGATGACTAGTGTTATGGATGAAGCACAGTCTAACATCTGTGACTGCCTCCACTGCATTTGGGATACCCTGGATCGGTTCACTGATGCAGTCGATAGACAGTAGGCTGAGACAGTGTCTGTCTTGGCCCGCACATTGTCTATGCTGGAACATCTGGTTGGAGTTAGGCATTGGATATGTGGACATAGGTCAGCAACACCATCTGCTGAGTGCCCACGTGGCCATGCACAGCCACGGTCCCATAGTGGCAGTACCTACAGCACTACAGAGGGTAGTGTACTGTCTGCACCCTGACATGGCAGGCCATGGGCATGTGGTCCTGGGTGGTCCAGAGGGGGACACAGCCCCAACAGACAGCATTCACCTTCAGGTACTAGCACTGCATCTGATCTTGGGAATGGTAGTGCCAGTGCTACTCCTGGCAGAGCCAATTCTCATCTTTGTGGCCAGAGATGGTAAATTGTACACTCGCCCATGTACAGTCCACAGCTGTCCAACATACACATGTGCAGGGCTAGCACTGGGCTTGACTATGTACACCTACACACTCAACCACCACTGTCACCTGCAGGTCACCAACAGATACACATGGCACCTCTCCTTGGCCCATCTAACCTGCACCCCTTCCTGACTCACACACATGTTGTCACCTGTTTTGCCCAGTCTAGGCCTCTGTTACCTCACACCACACCATGTGCTTGTGATGTTACCTATGCCACATCCCTGCCATCCAAGTCATTGATGCAGAGAAATGCAAATATGTGGCTGATGCATAGGGTGTCTATATTACTTGACATGTACTTGTGTAGTGCAGTATTGATTTGTCGTGCCACTTCTTGTGGGTCACAACAGGTATGGTATGCTGGCATGTGTCATGACTACAAATCACAATTTGTGTATCTCTGTTGCATGATGTTGGACTGACAGCAGTGTTAAAGCATGACAGGAGTGTCATGGATCTGTCTATGTTTCTGTTCCAGGAGTCTGAGGGGATAGACTATGGACACATGGAGGTAATACAGCTGCACAGGATGACATGGTAATGCAACTGACATATTTATTTATTTATTTTTATTTATCATTTGTTGACCGGGAAAGTCTGACTAGGTTACTCAGAGCCTGTTTTCAGCGGAGGACCGGGGAGAAATGCTCCAGATGCATGTCTTTGGAATGTGGGAGGAAACCGGAGTACCCGGAGGAAACCCACGCGAACACAGGGAGAACATGCATACTCCACACAGAAGGCACCCCAGCTGAGAATCGAACCAGTGAACCTCTTGTTGTGAGGCGACAACATTAACCTCTGCACCACTGTGCCGCCCACTTATGACATCAGCAAAGTATGGCAATATATGTGCATGGCTCCCAAGGTGCATATGTATAGAATAGTCTATTAGGGACAATGGGGGCAGTCAGCGTAATCATGCATTCATACTTTGTGATAATGTCTGCTACCCTTGCTACGTGTCACCTAGGTTTTCTGATCTTACAAATATAGAAGGTGTGACAATGGAGTTGTCACATCTGCAAATGTCCTGTGTCCAGGTCAGACAGGTGACATAAATCAGTTATGATTATGTAGAGGAGGGCAAAATCTAGTTGAAGGGCCATAAACTGCATAACCTCTGCACGGAGATGTCTCATATGGGCATGTCTGTTGTTTTGCAAGAGGATATATTTGCACACACACAGAGTTGGCTGATGTGAGATTAGAACCCCTACCTATTTGCTATTATACACTACAGCTCACAGTACTTATGTGCTATGGAGTTTATCTGATGTTAGACTGTCTGCTAGTGCTCTTAAGGTGGATGACATCAGTAGGCCTTGTAAAGAAGGGCAATTTAGATGCCAGCAGCTAGTCAAAGACCCATATAATGCCCAACCATTGCATGGAGATGGCCCATATGGGCATGTTTGGAGTGCTGCAAGGGGATATATTTAAATACACACAGACACAGAGCTGGCTGATATGAGATTAGAACCCCTACCTATCTACTATTGCACACTACAGCTTGCAGTACTTATCTCTTGCACGAGGGAGTTTATCTGATATCTGCCAATGCTCTTAAGGTGGATGACATCAGCAGGCCCTGTAGAGGAGGGCAATATAGAGGCCAGCAACTAGTCACAGGGCCATAAAATCCATGACCATTGCATGCAGGTGGCCCATATGGACATGTTTGTACTGCTGCTAGGGGATATATTGATATATGTACACACACACACACACACACACACACACACACACACACACACACACACACACACACACACACACACACACACACACACACACACACACACACACACACACACACACACACACACTTGGCTGATGTGAGATTAGAATCCCTACCTATCTACTGTTATACACAATAGCTCACAGTACTTATTGCATATGCCAAAGTTTATGTCTGTTGTATAAGGGATTGCAGGCACAGCACTTATGGAGTACGCAAAGTTGACTTTTGTTAAACAGCATGTGTGGGCTGCAGAGTGACCTTGCTTAGTAGTGTTATTGAATCTAGTGTCCTAGGAGTGGGATACCTGTTAATATCCCTGCTATATGTGTACAGTTACCAGTATGACTATATGTGGCTGGTTGCAGTTAGATAGGCAACCATGTGGGCAGTATGGCCTTTCCAAGACATGCATTGATACCATTGTACATTGCAACACCTGCTCACCTGTGTCTGTCTACAAGGTGACATTCTGCAGGCACAGGGGACTGTGGGTGAGTGGATTATGTACTGTTGCAGCCTGTTGTGGTGTGTAAGTGCAGACAACCTCAGCATTCCAAGGGTAGGAAGGGACATTCTTACATCCCTACAGATATATATATATATATATATATATATATATATATATATATATATATATATATGTGTGTGTGTGTGTGTGTGTGTGTGTGTGTGTGTGTATACTAGATATATGTGCAGAGTCTTTTATCATTGTAATTTATATATTGGTATCATATGTATATGTGATACCTACTGACAGATACACCAATCGTGTGTGGGGGATAGGGCCAGACAGATATGTATACGTAACTGTCTGTATGTCAGACATATTTTTACATAGCATGTCTTTGTGAGGAAGAGGCAGCAGACTTGCACTCAAGTTCGCTAAGTGTAGGAGTATGCCTAGTGGGACTGTCAGGACTTACAAGGTGACTCCAGGCTAGAACTACCTGTACTCTAGTCCAGGATTTTTGTGCTGCAGACATTGGCTGCTGCACCTGTTTCAGCAGTGCAGCCCTTCCCTGAAATTGTCCAAGGCATTCCCTGGCTGTGTGATGTACTTAATAAATAATGGGGTACATAATGTAACAGCACACACAGGGTGACTGTCTGCATACCTCTCACTGTACATGTTTCTGCAGAATGTTCAGCATTTCACCCCATATGTCTGATCTGTTCCTCATACATTTGTAGTGTTCCGGTATAATATTGTATAATGCAGTCACTGAATTGTACTAACTACTGACACACTTAAGTGATGGCCTTTACATCCTGCAGCTATTCTGTTCTGTTGCAACCTGCTGTTATAGTAGTCACCATCTTGGTTCATCAGTGCATGTGTAATGTCTGTCTGTAATTTTGGCCCTTGCCCCCCCCCCCCCATTCTCTCTGACTCTGTCCAGCTTTCTTGCAGTAACAGATTGAGGTGTATGACAGTCTGTTGGAATATCACCATACAAGTACCTCACATGCAAAAGATGTAGATGTTGCCAGATTCAAACTAACAACAACATAATCCATACTAATGTCCATAGCCCAGTGAGCCACACCAGATGCCAGACAGAGAGGTGTCATTCCTTACAGAATCAACAGCATACAGACATACATTGTCAGCCCAGTGTTAAGTGAGACATACAACATGTGGCCATGTTCTATGTCATAGCCCTGGAATTGGCCATTCTGCTTATATATCATTGCAGATGTACTGTTACAGCAGTTGTATGAGAACACTGATGTGTTGAGGGTGGGGGAAGAACAGCACTTGATGTGCTGGCATAGACAGCAGTGCAAATATGTGACACCACTGTTTAACATCTCCCTTGACTGCTGTAGTGAATATTCCAACCATGATGCCTAGTGAATATTACAGAACACACACTAATGGATTGGGTGTCTGTAGTCCCATGTGGATGTTACATCTCTCTAAATAGCCCAGGATATTCCCTTGCATACATGCAGCAGGTCCATACATATGATAGCATATTATAGTATTCCTGACAAGTGTTGTGTAGGTGAGTGAGTTACCTTGTGATTTCAGCAGTTGTCAGAACTGTAGTTCAAGGGCTGACTCTGTCTGATGCATGCAGAACACAGCCAATACATGGTTAGGTACAGGTTATGGGGATTGCCTGGCATCATTTTTACTATATGTATGCGAGTTAGTGTAAGGTGTCAGTCCTTAGGACCCTAGGTTGTCAGTGCATGTGCTATGCATTGTCTCTTGGCCAAGCCCAGGGCATACTGGGTATGCCTACATCTGCCTACAGGAGCATCCTAAGGGAATTCCTCCTATGAGTCCCCCTTTGGGTGTGGCTGTGGGGACCTAGGCACTGGTGGAGGGCTGTGTATCCTTTCCCTTTGTTGATTCTGCTGCAGCTGTTTTTGCAGGATCATATTGTGTAGCACAGCACATACTGTGAACATCTGTGCACATGAGGCTGGAGAATACTGCAGGGCTCTACCAAATATATCAAAGCACTGGAACCATGGCTTCAGCAGCCCAAACACATGCTCTATGATGTTCCTAGATTGTGTGGTTGCCTCATTATGGTTTTCTTCCATGGGTGTATATGCATTTCTGATGAGTGTCATCATCCATGTTTCCAGTGCGTAGCCAGCATCCCCTAGTAAATAGCCAAGTGGGATTTTCCCCCTTGCAAACATCTGGTACAGCTGTGATGCATGCCAGATATAGGAGTCATGATAAGAGCTGCCAGCACACTCATTCATGATAATGCCCTGGACACTGCACACGGCCTGGCAGTTGATGGAGTGATACCCCTTGCGGTTAACATAGATTCTACCCACCTCACTGGGTAGTGCCATGATGTGTACATGAGTGCAATCTATGACACACAGTACCTCAGGATAGTGTGCTACAAGTTAGAAGTGTTGCATACTGCTGGCCCTTCCCTCAGGGGTGTGCGGAAAATAAATGTGCTCACTGGCATGGAACTGGTGGAGTACCCTGGATGCAGATGCCTGTGAGACCCCCATCATGTCCCCATTTGGTCTTTGGAAAGTACCTGTAGCTAGTACCATAAGAACTACACATACCTTTGTTTCCCCTGGGAATGGTTTCCCTCTGTTGGCTATGGGTCTGAGTTGAGGGTGGCAGAGCTAAGTGAGTTCTTGTAGCATGTCCCTATCCACCCTGTAATGCTCTACAATCTACAGCTCATGTAGCCCCTGGAATGTTACCCTGGGCCAGAAGACTCTTCTCCTTCTCAGTCTAGTCCTATTGTCAGCCACAGCAGCAGCAGCATTGACCTCAGCATCTAGCACATGCAGATGTAGCAGATCTTCAGCAGCCCCTAGCATTCCTTCAGTTAAAAATCCCAAGTCTGTACTCCAGTGATGCAGAGTATGGGGGTGAAATCAGATGGTAGGGTGTATGCAACCTTTATAGTGCTCTGCTGTAGGTGCAGCCTGTGTGATTGACTACCTATGATCCATTCCACCTGCCAAGTACATCATTGCGGAGTGCTAATGGCCTCAGTTTAATTGAAACAGGTGTCATCAGTAATTAATATACCATTGGCTTTCTCAGCCAATTTTTTTTGGACAGCCTTCCTCACTCAGTATTGCAGCATGCCACACAAACACATGCCCTGAATGTAAACAAAGCTTAGCAGCCAGTGTACTCAGCCCCTTGCTTAGCACTGCATAGTGCCACAGAAACAGGCGCAGCTGAGTTTCAATGAGCTTACAAGTCCTCAGACACACACCCCTCTTGATGTCAGTTACCTCTTCTCTGGACACCAACATGGTTCTGTGCCTACAGAAATGAGATTTGTGGAGAAGGATACTCAACTGGGCTATTCGGTAACCTCACCTCATTTACATAGGGATCCATGCATACAACCTGAAACTACACAATTCCAGGCCCCGCCTCATTGGCAACAGCACCATTCCACCATTGTAGACACTCCATGCAGGGTTCTATAATACATTACTGTCACATACTACTCAATTTATTTGCATTTTTTGTTTTACATAACAGCATGTTTGAGGACTGAGGCACACTAAGCAAACATACACAGATCATTAAAAATAAATTATTATTTTAAAGTATTTCCCATACAGTTTTGGACACACAGTGGATAATTCTGCACATATTTGTGTCTGCTATCTTATTTCAAACTATACATTTGCAGCCCCTGTTCTCTGTTTAAATTCCTGTACACAGAGTTTTTCAATGTACACTATGGACACTAACTTGGGGTCTGCAGGACTGCCTATCCACATGTTGGATCGCTCTGCCTCCCTCATTTGCATGCAATTTACCTGATTATGAGGTGACTTGCATGCCATGGACACTTCCGTGTTGATGCATGCGTACATACCACCCAGCTCTGTTTACTGGATCGCAGACCTGCGTACTTTCATCTAAACAGTGTGCCATGATGCCTACATGGAAAAAAAATTCCATGTAGGCTTTATTAAGTTTCCCCCTATAACTTTGCATTCAAGATCACTGTAGAGATGTTTTTAAACTGAAGACAATAAATAAAGACATTGGCAGATCCCTGGTCAAAATCAGTAATACATTTACTACAGTACATTTAGTTATGAAAATTTCTGTTAGCAGCAATTTAAACCCCGTTACAGTTAGACTAAAAATGATATGACTACCAGGTTGCTAAGAATATCACTGACTACTAGTGCTAGAAATACTGTTCCCTTCATTATATTGTATGCTTCTATTACATTCAAATACAGCACTCCTGAACTGAAAAGAGATCTATAGATGAGAAAAATGGAAATAAATGGAATGACTATTTGTAGACAAACAACGACTACAAGAATTTAAACTTTACATTTACTTAGTTATTTAAAACTAGTGCATTTTGAGACATAAATTATGATTTCTTACCTGAACAGGTGAATTAATAGTAATGCAGGAGTTTATTGCATGGACATGACTGCAGTGTAACTACTTGACTGTCACAGACCAAACTCAGTACAATATTTTTAAATAAAGATGCTTGCTTGTTTTGGTAGTTGCATTTTAAAATAAATAAAAGCTTTGATGACATCTTCTTTCATCCCACAACATTACCTCCTTCTGTATGGTTCTTTAATGTCTGATTTTCCCTAAATGTCATCATTATCCACATCACTTTAATGTATTGATTCTTCTCTTCAATTTTCCATGGTTCTCTTCATTTTTTGTGGGAGTTGTTCCATTGTTTAGTTAACATTTTCACTTTTGCTGTCATCGTTCCCATGCCATGATCTCCTTTTTTTTGTTAAAAGAAAATCATCTTTATTAAATTACCACTTAAGACAGCCAATCATGCATTTATATAAATGAAAGCAAACTATATTGACATTTTTAGTTGCAAACATTATACATCACTTATAATTTCTCCTGTCATTGTCAGTCAAAACATTACATATTGCTCATTCAAATCCTGCCTTATTTTAGACAACATTCCTCTTCCAGAATGTTATTCTGCATGTATCATTCCCATAATTCCCATTTTTCTATGTAGTTTTGTCCTACCCTTTTCTAAAGATCCCATTTCCAGTTGTTTTATCTTGGTTACTATATTCACTACTTCTAGTACAATTGGTTTAGACTTTGATTGCCATTTTCTAGTAATTGCTTTTTGGCCGCCACCATAATTAGACTGTGCAAGGCCTTAGTATGTCTAGTCAATTCTGATTCTGTATCATAACTCAAAAAAGCCATTTTCTTAGTTATACTAATTTGGTCACCCAGTATTTCTGATGGTGTAGCCTGCAGGGAATGTCTAAAGTTGGCAAACTCATTACAGTCCCATAAAATATATTCCCAACTACCTCTTTCTTCCCCATCACACCAACATTTGTATGGAACAAAGTCCCATGCTATGATTTTGAGTTCACAAGTCTCATCTACCGTCTTTCCATGTAATGCAATTATATCTCTCCTATCCGTCCACCTTTGATCTTCTCCTTCACCGAACCTTATTAAATTGTTAAACTTTCTGCTACTGCTTCAACCCTCTACCATCAGTGATAAAACTTAACATGTATACCTTCATTTAACATTCACCATTTTACTATGTGACCTTTTATTTTTAAACAAAGTTTTTATTTTTTTGAAGGTATATACTAGGTTCATAGGTACTCACTAGGTTATTTAAATGTGAGGATGTTTAAAAGCCTATCCAGACATTCCCATTAAGTTATTATTTTTTTAGTCCTTATATTTTAAGTATGCATAACCAAGAGCTGAGAAAATTTACATGTTGCCCATAACCATGAGGTAGAAAGGTGATAAACCAGGGATGAATTTGCAGTTACCATCCATTTGTCCAGATTTCATTTGAATCATGTAAGAGAAGTATTTCACTTTTTGTGGAGTGGACAACAGTTTCAAAGAAGATGTATTCTCTGTGATACATATCAATCCTTCTAGCATGTTCTATTTATGTTGCAAAATAAGTTTAGAGCTCTTGAGTGTGTGTTTATGCCTGCATTGGACTTGAGAATTTGCAGTAGCTCTGCCAGGATAGGGTATGTTGAGTATCTGCATGCAAGGCAGAGATCAACCTTCAGTAGCCTGTATGACACTGAGAAAAGGGGCATGGCTTTGAAATGGTCTGCATAGTTTTTATAATTTACGCCTTGGATTTTCTTAGTAAGAAAACACTGTGTCATTGGAAATGTGCCAGATGTTTGGAGAGGTGCATACCAATGTGTGTACTATACTCAGTGTTTGGCCGGATGAGTGCAGGATACTTTGGAACAATCACATTCCTGGACCTGGACACTATATCCTTAGTAATAAGCTGCGCAATGAAAAAAACACTTTCTTCCAATAGTGGATATATGGTGAATGAAGGACAGTTTATTATCTATTTAGATTGACATGTCCCTAACTACTGAATTAATTTTCTGGGGTGTGTCGATGTGATAGTCACAAGGGACTTCTTTCCTGTTGAAAGATGATATTATGCATTTTCTGGGAATCAGTTTTGTCCACAGGTTTGACACAAGCTATTGGTTTGGTTATGGGCCTCTTGGAGTATCTTGCTATCCTCTGGGTAGATTATGATGGCACCAAGTTTACAGTCATCTGTATACTTGGTCTGCTATAAACCATTAATAGTAGCACTGACCACTGAGAAGTAAATAGCAAATATGATTGGCCCAAGGACTGGACAATGTAGTACAGCCCTTGTGAGAAGTGCTCACATGCCTGTTGTTTGGGAAACACTTCTATGGTGCCACTCACTCTTTCCAATTAGTTATCCCACTAATTTTATCTTTCTTTTCTAAGCACCCCCCAATACTTGACTTCACCAGATTATTTACAAAAATCACAGAAAGCACACTAAAAGGTCAAGATAGCCAAGGAAACATTTTATTCCAAAATACAAAATAAATGCTTTTGTTTTAAAACATTTAAAACATGATTAGATCACCAGATAATCTAGCCCTACCAGAACACCAGACCTAACCCTAAAGTCTCCCAACCAGTTTGTTAACCTAAATTCCCGGATTGTTCCCTAAAGCTAAGGGTTTACTAATAAATTTTCGAATGTAACTCCGTCGACTGCACTTTTGTCGAACTGGAAAGTCAAACACGGCAATGTCGAACTCCAAAAGCCAACCTAGGAACAGGTTTTAAAATGGGTCAAGATAGGTGCTCACTGCTGTTGCTGAACAAGAAACCTCACCCCTATCTCAACCCATGTTAAAACCCATTCCTAGGTTGGCTTTTGGAGTTCGATATTACCATATTCAACTTTCTGTGTTCGACAAAAGTGCAATCGACAGAGTTACATTTGAAATTTTGATAGTAAACCAAGCTAAGATTCCTATCACTCAATAAAATTAAAACCCCCATCCCTATCCATAAACCTAATATCCTACACCCCTCTCTCCATCCTGATGTAACCAGTGTGTCAGCAAGTTTGCACCTACCATACAAACAGTTGTAGTTACAGTTAAACAACTGCTTGGCTGTACACATATTCGGGCTGAAACAACTGCCTACTTATGCTACAAGACACCTGAGTCCCTGGCATTGAGAAACTTGTCTTTCAGCACTTGGGATGTAGTGTTCCCCAAGTGATAGGTATTTTGGTAGAAGTAGAGCAGCTTACCCTAATTTCCTGGGTTTTATTTGTAATCAAATTTGCTAGCCAATGACTTACACAGAGATTAGTATTTAGTAGCTGGGATAGTTCATCTATGATACCTGGCTGTGAGATGGTGTTAAACAAGGCCTAGATATGCAGTGTATAAAGATTTCCTTAATTCATTGCTTCACTTACCTCAAATCCGTGGTGGCGCAGTGGTAGCATTGTTGCCTCACAGCAAGAGGTTCTTCTGTTCGATTCTCGGCTGGAGTGTGGGTAGTGCCTTCTGTGTGGAGTCTGCATGTCCTCCCCGTGGTTGGGTGGGCATTCAAAGACATGCGGAAATGGGCTTGCCTTCATTGAAGGTTGGACGTCGAGCTGGCACCTTGGCGTTCGTGAAAATCTACTGCCAATCATTAGTGGACCGGGGTTCCGCTGTGGCGACCCCTAACCGGGAAAAGGCAAACAACAACTTACCTTCTTGAAGAAGTCATCCAGGTTAACTAATCCTTTAACAAATTCGATATGGCGTGGTTTGAGAGTATATAGGTAACCTATGTCCTTACTAGTAATTCCATAGGTATCCTTTCCATAGCCTTACAAATTAGGCTGGTCAGACTCATAGGTTGTTTATTTCCTGGGTGTTTTGACACCCCACCTTCTTACAAGGTGATAATCACTGTCCTCCATTCTTCAAGCAAAAAGCCTCTTTGGAAACTGACATTGAATAACCTCTGTAGGTGGCCTGATCAGTCCTGTTTCAGGCTGACCACAAAACAGCCTGTTATGATATCTCTCTCTCACTGTTCTTGAATACTGCCATCATGACTTGTTTATGGGAGAGTTGAGGAAGGGGTGTAGATATGGGTATAAGATTTTGGAATGTAGGAGGACAGATGGTGTGACATTAGAGATAACTTTGATTAGATAGATTGCATCCTCTGAGTCTGAATATGCAATATTATTTACTATTAGCTCTGCACAGGGAGGTGCATTGGACCTCTGATTTAAAACATTTGAAGAAAGCTTTGTGGTAGTCATTTGCCTGGGTGGCAATTTTGCCTCATATTTAGCTTTGGTTAATTTGATTACAGTCAAGAATTACATGTTACGTTTAACAAGAACTTCTTTTGCATCTTGAGAGTTGTATTTATTTTAACATGCAATGCACTTTTTTTTCTTTTATCACAGAACTTGTTTATATTTGAGTTCCACCACAGGGGTTTATTGATTTTTTAATTTGATGCTGTATTTACTTTGGAGGGGGGACAGCTGCACAATAAAGGATTCTGTATAAGCAGTGAGCTCACTGAGTTGGAAGGAAATGTTGAATTTAGCCTTGTCATCACTCTATTAGCCTTGGCATAATCTCTCTATTCTGATGTATCAGAGGATGCTTTTGGCTTTAGTCTTAAAGTGAATGTGACTGATTTGTGGCCCAATTTAACCAGGATGAAGGCAGCTGCATTTGGTATGGAGAAGAGCTGTCCCATAGTGATAGGACCAAGTCCAGGATATGATCTTACCTTGTTGAGATTCGGACTCACAGGTCCAGAACATTTGTATTGTTGAAGTCCAGAAATGTCTGGGTATACATTTTAGAGCTCAACATTCCCCAGTTAATGGAAGAGTAGTTGAAGTCCCTTAGGAGAATGGTGTTTGGCTTAATGCATAGGGAGTCCATACTAGTTAGGTAGGCGTTATTGGCAGAGTGGGATAAATAGGAGGGTCCTATAGTTAGCCAGGATATGATAAGGTGTCTTGTGAATGGTAAGAGGGATGTAGTGGGTTTCTAGATTGCTATCTTGTCTAACTAGTATGGATGTGAAGTGCTTTTACAAATATGGAGATACTACTGCCTTCATTTCATGCAGTAGGCCTGAATGTATGGGGTACACATTGAAACCCTGCACTGATGAGGGGTTCTCAATGGCATTGAACCAAGTCTTCATAACAATGCATATATCAATGTTTTCCAGGGTAAGGAGTTTTTTAATAAGGCTCCTGACATTGAGCAGCAATACCTTTATGTTATCCGGATTCTGTTTATGTTTGAAGCTTTATAGGACTGTTATTTCTTCAAAAGGCCACTATGGAGGTGGGGGTGGGGGTGGAGATAAATTGTAGCAAATGTGCAAAAACCTTGGGGATTAGGCACAACCATCTGTAGCAAAGCAGTTAGGGCTGTCTACCATCTTCACCTGAACTAAGATATATACTGGACCCCTTTAAATAAAAAAAGAATCTAATCTAATTGTTCAAGTCAATAATCTTTTTTACATATTGCAACATCATTCTTGGCAAATGTAAAATGGTGCTCAAGGCTACCTTCATACCTCCCTTGGTACATATTCTCAGAGCTCCATCATGTCTCTCTCTATACAGTCCAAGGAAGTATGTCTCATGTCATGTATTATGACAGCACCATATTTGTACAGTACCTGTGGTGCAAGAACACGAGTGCCTGTCTGATGTGGTGAATCCTGACACCTTATTGGCAATTATACTGTTTAATCTCACAATTAGAGTATAAAATTTGCAGGACATGTAGGGGACAGGGAAGCATGGCACACTGAAAAATCAAGTTCTTATATTAACATGCTCCATGGTTATGCTTTGAAGTGCTTTGTCAATGTGTATGTGTGTGTGTGTGTGTGTGTGTGTGTGTGTGTGTGTGTGTGTGTGTGTGTGTGTGTGTGTGTATGGTTTCCCTTCAGAAGCTTGAGTTTTCAGAAAGTCATACATTCATAGGTTCATGCATTCATAGGTGTTTACTAGGCTAATGACCACAAGGGCCTTTTTAAGCCTAACTATGCATCCCAAATCTCTGACAAGTTCTGATACCCTTGATGAGTGTAAGCATGGGCCTGGAAGATGAACCATTTACAAGTTACCTGTGTTCATTAAAGACATAGGTGCCAAACCAGGGATGAATTTCTAGTTTCCCATCCAATTGCCCAAGTTGCACTTGAATTGGGTTAGGGAGAAACTCTGCTTTACATGGATGGGCAGCCTGTTACATAGACATGACAGTCTCTGGGATACATACCTATTTCTCCAGCAGCTCATCTTTATATCACAGGCAAGGTTTAACTCTTTAGAATGGGTAATTCTGGTGCTGTTTGTTTTATGGATATACAGGAGGTTCATCAGAGTGGGGTCTGACAATGCCCTAAGCCAGGCATAGATCTCCCCACAAAATCCTGTTTGAGACAGAATACAGGGATAGGGGCTTGAGGCAGTCTACATAGGACATTTTACTTATACTCTGAGTTCTTTTAGTGAGTAACCTCTGTGGATTTTCCAGTTGTTATATATGCCTGGTTAGTTACATACCAAAGGAGGCATTGTACTCAAGGATTGGTCTGATGAATTCTGAATACAGTGGATCAATGACTTCCTTGGACTTATATGCCATACATTTGTTTATAAGTTGTACCATATAGAATGATTTCCTCACCACTGTAGGCATATGATGGTCAAAGGATAGATTACTATCTATGTGTGTCCCTAAGTCCCTGACTACTGGGTCACCTCGATGGGGTGAGTTGTCAATATGATAGTTACCAGGAATGGTTGACCTCCCAAAAGATACTATTATGCATTTCTTGGCATTTAGTTTAGTCCATGGCTCTAACAGCAATTGTTTATCTGTATCAGCCCCTCCTGGAGAATATTTATGTCAGTGTGAGATTCCATGACAGCTCCTAATTTGCAATCATCTGCAAATTTAGTCAGCCAGAGACTACTGACATTGGCCTTCACTTCTAAGAAGTAAATGTCAAAAAGGATAGGTCCAAAGATTGATTCTTGAGGGACCCCCCTTGTGACTGGCCTCGTGTGGAGGTGAACTCCCCAGTTCTAACTTCCTGGGTCCTGTTTGTAAGCCAGTTGGCTATCAGCCAGATGACATACAGGTTTGTACCTTAACCTCGAGTTTGTCAACAAAGTCTGAAAGGGTTATTGTGTCAAATGCCTTGTCCAGGTCAAGGTAGGCAATGTGAATGATTTTGCCCTCATCTGTTGCTCTTGTGACCTTCTCAAAGAAGTCCACAAGGTTGAGTAGGCATGATCTGCCCTTGACAAAACCAAACTGGGTTGGGTCCAATGTCTGGAGGTTTACTATATCTCTATTGATTATCTCCATGATATTCTTTCCATAGCTTTGCATATAAGAATAGTTAGACTTATGGATCTGTAGTTTCCAGGGTCTATAGATGGCCCACCTTTGTGCATAGATATGACTGTTGCCTTTCTCCATTCATGAGGCACAAAACTTTTTGGGAGGGTACAGTTAAATAATAATTCAAGAGTCTTTGATAGGTCATGTTTCTTGCTATTTAGAAGGCATCCTGGGATATTATCTGAGCCCATTGATGCAGTGTTCTTCGTCTCACAGAGAGCATTAACGACTGTTCCCTAGTGATAGTAGGTGTAGTTACACTTGATATTTCTTGAGGAAAGGTTGAGGGGGGGAGAGAGGGGTAAAGTTGGAGCTGAATTTATCAGCCAGGAGGTTTTCTATGTCTTCTGAATCAGTATAGGTGGGTCCATTTACAATGAGCTCTGCACACAATTGTGTATTGCCTTTGAGGTTGCGGACATAACTAAAGAACGCTTTGATGTTGTCCTTGGCCTGGGAGGCCAAATGTGCATCAAATTTGACCTTGGTAGACATTATTTGTCCTCTGAGTTGTTTGTTTAGTTTGATGAGAGTGCCTTTATCCTGCTGGGTGTTGCACCTCCTAATTTTTGCCACATGTTTCTTCCTCCTGTTATACAGCCTATTGATTTTGTGATTCCACCAGTGTGGCTTGTTTTTTGAATTAGTTCTGTAGTTTTTCATCTTGGGTACAGCTGCCTCTATGCAGCTATTAACATGCTTGCGCAGGGTTTCTGTGAACAGTTCTGTATAAACAGCAGTGTTCTTAGGGTTCATGGGGGCTTGAAATTTTGCCAGGTTCTCACTTAATAGCAAGAGGTTAGTCTTAGAATAGTTCCTAAATATTCCAAGTTTAGCTGGGGGTCCAGGTTTTATTTTTAGTTCAAAGGAGACTATTTTGTGGTCTGAGCTTACCTGGGCAGGCATTACAGTAGAAGGTGTGCAGCACTCTCCCATATTAATGAGTAACAGATAGAGTAGTTTGCACCTCAGGTTGGAGTATTGACTATCTGATCCAGGGAGTTTGTATTTACAAAATCCAGAAATCTCTGTGCATGTACGTTTGGTGTTATATAGGATTCCCAGTTAACAGTGGGGTAATTAAAGTCACCCATGAATATGGTATTGGGTTGGATGGTTAGTGTTTCTAATAACTTTAAATACATAGGATGGGTTTCTTGGGTCATAGAAGGGGACATATAGCTTGCAAGGAAGTGGTATTAGATTTTGCTTGTGGTAATTTGAACATGGAGCAGCTCAAGTGCATTGTCCTGTTTGACCAGCCTTGAACTATATTTATCTTTGATGTAAATAGAGGCAACTCCACCTTTAGTCCCTGCCTGTGAAGTTGCTGGCCTAAATACAGCCTTAAAAAACTCCAGCTATACTCTGTCGCATATCATCTACTCAGAGGCGATCTCTGCTTAAAATACAAGGCCATGTCAAATCTAGAGCTATTGGGCATGCTACACTTAAAGAAATCCCAATCTCTCAGAGCCACACACTCCAGTGATCTAAACCTTGTCATCACAATAAACAAAACATGCTGGAGGGATAGGTTCCTGACACAGAGACTCCCCAGACTCTGGAATAGACTGCCCATACATGTCAAGCAGAGCGCCTCTTTGGCCCTCTTCAAAAGGAAACGTGATGATTGGATGGGAGAAAGGAAATTCACCACTGGGATCACATCAGTCACCCTGCTAGACAGGGGTCCAGGGAAGTTAATAGTGTGGGATGAAATAGCCAGGGAATTATTATGGTTAGGGCCGATAGCCTAGTACCACCCTATAAACCTATGAACCTATGTGGAAGGCATTATAACCTAGCACTGTTGGTGTGCTCACCATGGCTTTAAAATATGTCTCGGTGACCATACAGACATCAACATTCTCTAGGGTAAAGAGACCTTCTGGGGAGTGGAAGGTTTTGTTTTGCCTCTTAGCATACCTTTAGGTTTTCAAATTTCATAATGTCAGAATGATATGAATGAGTCTAAGAAAACTCAAAGATTTTGAATAGAGATCACTGTATAGTGAGGATGGGGAATTTCCCCTGTTCCCCACTGTAGTTTGGTCTTGGAGCTGGTATATTTAATATGCAGGAGGTGTAGGGTGGCTTACCCCCTGCAAAAATCATACAAAGTAAAGGTAGATTTTTTTTTTGAAGGTCAAGTTTTTTGAAACTTGATCATACCATCTCGACAATATGAATTTTGAGTTTTTGAAAACTCGAGCTTCTGTCATACACCAATATATCTATACCTATCTATCTACCTATCTATCTATCTATCTATCTATCTATCTATCTATCTATCTATCTATCTATCTATCTGTCTGTCTATCTATCTATGTGAATGTTATTTAGGTAGTCAAGAAGTAAATTCATCAAAGAGAAAAAACGTGGTAGTTTAATTCCCATTAATGTAACAAATAACACACTGCTAACAGAATCCAAGACAAAATATCTAACTGGATTGGTGCCATTCCATGCTTGATGGAAAAAAATGCAGTCACTTTGTAATAGTGTATCTAATAACCAGTAACATGCTTACCTGAATGAGTTGGATAAAACTGTGGCCAAGCTTTTTTATTAAAAAGTTGTAATCCTTAAAAATTGTTTACATTTTAAATAAAATCTGAAATTTCTTATCTAATGGAAATTAATCTAATTTGTTTCACATTTTGGTAAGTGGTCTTGATCTATCATTAAGTGTAGATGAAGTATTCACTACAACTATGATTTTCTTATGTCCAGGTTATGCTTCAAAAGTGAAACACGTCATTAAGGAATTCCAAAATCCTCTGTTCCTAGTATGAAGCTGAAGTTTTGAATGTGGTGTGGTTTTGTTTGCACAATTTACATTTTTTAATCTAAAAAATGTACCACAATAGCTTCATGTAATTGTTAAGTCATGAAGATTGATGATAATGTCTTTATAGGGCTCACAGCCATCAATGCAAGCACTGCAATGATAAGCTTCGATATGGGTGCATTTCTGGGTCATTAGTCTGGCTGATTATCGGGGATATTTTCTTCCTGTCCTTCTTCCATTTCTGTTTGTACACAAGTGAGATAGCAGATGCTTGTCTAATCACTGGTGGCTGTCCATGCTATTATACTGGGACTACATTTTCTGCTGGTATATGAGGTTATCCATTCTTCTCACTTTTGACTTCTTCTTGCCTTCCTTACAAGATTCGGGCAGTTAGTACAGAGCTGAGCCATTAAAGAACAGTTTTCTCTACTCAGGGGTACAATGTTTAAATCCTTCCACCTCAGTTTGCCTCCTGATTCTTGTGTGAGAATTAACTAGACACCTCTCCTATGTCATCACTGAAAAGGGGTACTTTGTCCAGTGGGGCTAAACAGTTAACAGTTAGATCAAATAAAATATATATTTTCTTTAACTCAAATAATTTCTATGTTTTTGCTATAGTGTTGATAATAAGATAAGACACATGGGCAAATAAATCAAGTTATTGAAATTCACCTATTTCAGAAGACTGATATCATTAAGGTGATTTATAAACTTAAATTATACAATAGCTTCTCTAAAAGACATTACTCAGCATTAACACAAGCATGCCACCTACATGTTTGGAACCATGTTCTGCTGTATAAAGGGATTATTTAATGCAAAACTGTTCTGCTGTAATTTTATAAAAGATAATTCTTATTTTCTGAAAGATGTCTAGAATTCTGTTCACAGTATGAAAATATTATATTTGATTAAAAAATATTAAAATGCAACATTCCGGCCATTTATATTATAAAATTATACTGATTTTATGAATCTTTTATTGATTTATTTCTAATACTTGAACAGTCATATTATTCAATTTCATTTTCACGAGACAAAATCACGAAAATGAAATACCCAAACAGCAAATTTTTCCCAGGGGAAGTAAACACTTGCCCAAATATCAATGAAACACACACACCAAAGTAAATAAAATCCAACTAGGTGGGGCACTATGCACTCCACACCGCCCTATGTGGGGGGCTTCACCCCCACCCTATATATATATATATATATATATATATATATATATATATATATATATATATCCACACACACATATATATATATATATATATATAAAATGTGTGTGTGTGTGTGTGTGTGTGTGTGTGTGTGTGTGTGTGTGTGTGTGTATCTATATATATATATATATATATATATATATATATATATATATATATATATATTGATTGCTATATATATATATATATATATATATATATATATATATATATATATATATATATATATGGGTCTCAAATGCTTGCTCAAATGAGCAAACATCCAAAACCCAAACGGCCGGGCATACTTATGCGAAAGTGCTTTTCACAGTAGAAGCACTTTTGCGTAAGTATGCCTGCTGCCAAGGCCGTACTATGGTGCGGATAAGGGAAAATTCCCTTTTCCCCACTGTAGCACAGTCTCAGAGGGAGAATATTAAAGTAGGGGGGTGTGGGGGGCACAGACCCCACATGGGGGGGTGCAGGGGGGCTAAGTCCCCCTGCTAAAATGTTAATGCAGTGTTTTTTTTTTTTGTAACATGCTTTAATGAAAATGCTTTGTTGATAAAAGTGCTTTCGTTAAAGTGTGTTCAGTTGTTATGAGCAAACGTCCTAGATCTATATATATATCTATACATATATATATATATATATATATATATATATATATATATATATATTTATATATATATGGTTTTTAAGGGCTACAGATTAATAGCAAAGAAAATAATTAGAAAATTCAAACATAGTGAAACAATTTGTCTACCATCATGTTTTTTTTTTTGTCAAAGAAATTAGTAGGAATTAAATAAGTATGTCTTTAAGCAGTAGCTAGACTACTATTTTTTGTTGAAAATAAGATGTTATTTACAAGTAAGTTATGTTTTCTGTTATAGAAATAAAAGTCTAGATATGGTGAATACAGATTGAGATTTTGTAACGCATAGATTTAGCTCATTACACATGACATTACTGCATTCACTATCACCTTTAGATTCATATGATGTACTACTCTGTTTAAGATAGAATTACTACTACCACTGTTACTTTGGAAGGGCCTATATTATGTTGCCAAAACTGTATTCCGATGAACACCTATTCACCAACACCTAATCAGTGAAAATCGCTTCAGAGATTTGCTGAATTTCTTAAGGGCAAGGACGTAGCTGGCCAACAACAGTACATTGGCCTTTCTCCACTGTAGTGTGATCTCTGAGTTGGTATATATAGTTGGCTGGTGTGGGGGGGGGTGAAGCCCCCCAAATTGGGTTGATTCAATTGAAGTATTTCCTTGCCCTTAGTAAATTCAGTGAATCGCTGAAGTGATTTTTCCTGATTAGGTATTGTGAATAAGGGTTCACCAGAATACGATTTCAGCGACATAATATAGACCCACTCTGCAAAGATGTACATAACAGGATGTGCAGTTTTGTAACTTCAAATAACATTAAATCCAAAAATGTATTACACATTTTAAAATGGATTTATTTCAATACAAACTCTAGAACAACTCCTTAAATATACTTTAAAGACATCCCAATGTTATGCATTTGTGAGCTAGGTTACATAAAATGTTGTTTAAATGTTACCATACTTCTAATTTAGAATGAAATGATAATTGATGTTTATAGCTGTAAAATTTAGACCTGTGGCTAAGTAATTATAGACAACAGCATAATCTCATAATTTTTTAGTAGTGTCTGATAAAAAGGAATCTAATGCCAAAAAAAATTAGTCCATTTTAGAATTATTTTTCCTTGCTTTCTCAACAAAAGATATGAATAAAATAACTTAAAGTATTTTACCTTGTAGAATGCTTAATATGAAAATTGGCATTCATAAACATACCAGCACACCAATTCCAAATTCTTCTGGAAATCGTTTATTTATATTCAATAACGTATGATATTTAAATTGTCTGAGCATATTTATCACATGGACTGAACTTTCTAAAAATAAAAATGTAATTCTAAATTTTGGAAATTAGATGGAAAGTAAAAAACATATGGGTAGATGTACATGTCATAGCATATAAGCCTGGCTTATCTTATTGTTTCTTGATATGTTGTTTCCATTAAAAAAATTTTGATGCCAATATCTCTTCAGTTATATGCTAGCACTGAATGCCTTTATCTGATGGCTAGTTTTCTTGCCATATAGTAAACATTTAACATGATTCCCATAGCATTTTTTAAATGAAGCAATTTTGTGAGCTTATAGAGTAACAAGTATGTATGAACACATTTATAAGGGCTAA
The DNA here is from genome assembly GCF_019279795.1 of Protopterus annectens. Classification (NCBI taxonomy): domain Eukaryota; kingdom Metazoa; phylum Chordata; order Ceratodontiformes; family Protopteridae; genus Protopterus; species Protopterus annectens. Next base: position 523,394,011 of record NC_056739.1, on the reverse strand, counting down.
TACTCAGAAAAAGTAAAAATATATATAACCTGTCTATGTAGCTTGTCTTCTACCTTGTATACCGTTTTTATAGGCTGCTGACTATATTATGTCCAAGCCTCTTATTATGAAAAAAAAAAGTCATAACGAGTGGAAAAATAATATTTCTAATTACTGATTATTGTATAGTTTTGTGATAGGTGACAATGCCTTTTCTTTGAATCAGTTTGTTAATATACATTTTTGACTTTATAAAAATGAATTTTAATTTGAAACTTTCACATTAGTCCACATCCTAAATTTAACAGTCTTACAAATAATAACTGCTAGTAAATGCATAACCCATATTTCCCATGAGCAATTTAAGAAATTCAGAAAATAATATACACCAAATGAAGCTGTGATGTTGATTTAAAACAAATATATAAGGATTCTTAGAAGATGTACAATAAACTTCAATTCACAAAGTACACCCCCTACCATTTTTAAATGACAAAACCTTTTATTCAAATGAAATTAAGTGCTTTCAACCTGCTCTCATTCAAGACTTCATCAGAACTAAAAAGTCACTATTAAACCTCCATTTAAATACATTCGATCATTAATTGAATATATGTTAAAATTCCATAGCAATTAATTCCTTAAAGACATGCAAACATTTAAAGACACTAGCTGCCATCCGAAACAAATTCAACTCCCACTTAATAAACAATACTATTACAAACTGATAAAATATTATACAAGTGGATAAATATACATATATATATATATATATATATATATATATATATATATATATATATATATATATATATACACACACACATACACACATACATACATACATACAAACAAACCAATATTCCAGTCACAGTTTAGCTCCCTTTAGTTTTAAAATGAGTATACTAGATATATTTTCTTTAAGTTATGGCTGTTTATTTGCTTTTAAATCTAACTGCCACATTAGCTCCCTGTATTCTGAAAAATCTTGGAACTTCACTCCTCTAGGGTCCCTCTTTATTTGTTTTAATACAGAGGACGTAACCCTCACATTTTGACAGTAGTTTTTTCTGTTTCACTAAAGCATTATTTTCATTATTCTTATTAATATTATAAAGATATTCATATATTCATTTCCTGAAGGTTGTTTCTGTTTTTTCTACATAAGAAGATGTACATTAGATCAAATATTGCAATGTAGACTACCCCACTACTGTTACTATTAATATATGCTTTTGTTCTTATAATCCACTTTCTGGGAACTAGTTCTGTAATTTCTGAATTGCTTATGTAAGGACATTGTTTGTAGACCCCATATCTATACTTTCCCACTTTTCTTACTTTATCTAAATTTCCTTTTTTCTTTACATAAAATATTTTCAGAGTTCTACCTTTTTTACATACTACTTTGGGAAATTTATTACAACCCTTAGGTATTTCTGGTAATTGTTGAAACATCTGCTAATACTTCTGAACCATACTTCTAATCCTATAGGAATATTGGTTAAACTCAATACATAGAGCTTGCTAAAAAATACCACCATATTTATTTCCCAGACCAGTGTTTCCTGGAGGCAGGGCATTATTACAATTAACACTAACACATTTCTTTATAATAGGTACAAACGTAGTTCCCCATCCATTAAAAAACCCATTCTGTGCTTCTGTTATAAGACATTCTGGATACCCTGTTTTTAAAAACATATCTTTAATGGTCAAATATAAGCAGGAAACCCAGAACTGATGTAAACACTAATCCAAAACAAAAGAACCAAACACCAGCTGACTAACAAACTCAGAACTTAAATAACAAAACAAAAACTTGGAAATAAAAACAGTCATGGTTTAGCGATTTCAACTTATATAAAATACATCATCATCGGAACCATGTAACAGAAGTAAAACCAGCTTTTAAAAGAAATTCATAAACACACCCACAAAGACACACACTCAGGTGACAGAAACCACTAAAGCCTGGGAAAATCTTAAAGAGACAGTGAATAAAAACAGGTTAACAGTATTTGCCCTGTTTACAACTTGGAAGCTCTCATTTTAAGTTCACTGGTGATAGAAATGCCATCATTAATCCCTGACAAATGTATGGCATCTAGTCTAAGCTGCCACAACATTTCACAATACAATAACTTCTTCGTCCAGTCCCTTGTGTAGGCAGCTGCTTGTACTTGTTCCAAAATAAAAAAATGTAATATTTTAAAACCTAGAAAGGATAGGGAATGCCTAGCAGGGGAACTCTTGCTATCATCCTTCTGTATACTATAAACATGCTGATAGATTTTTTTGGTGAAGGCATTGTTGGTTATGCCTACATAAAACACTTGACATTGGGTGCACACTGTGATGTATACCATCCTTTCAGAATAGCAATAAAATGTACCCCCTTTTGCATGTTTCATGATAATGTCCACTAAGGGACCCATATAATTGTTGTCAATGTGACAACATTGAGGACATCTCACACATTTCAGAGTTACCAACAGTCTGGAAATGAGGTCAAGACAAGGTATCTCCAACAAATGTTTGATGTTAGACTTCCTTTTCTATTGTGAATCTGGGCTGGCTGTTGACCAGCTGCTGGGTCCCTTCATCACAGGAAAGAACATGCCATTTCTTACAAATAATCTCCTCAATATTCTTAACATCCAGTGAATATTGAAAGATCATGGACTTTTCATCAGCAAATTTATTGACGTCTTTCTGGTTAAACCTGGTAGGATTCACCAAACCACCCTTTATAGTAGCTCCATTCTCCCTTCCCATACCTCAGTTTGAACACTGATCAAAAGGGAGATGGGGTATCCTTGATCTAAAAATGTGTTCTTAAAGACTGAGAATTCATCTAGACAAGTGGTATCTTTAGAATTCAGTCTTGAGACGCTGATGAATTTAATTTTCACAATTCCTTTCCTTTGATGGAAAGGGTGTAAACATGTGAAGGACAAACATGAATTGCAGTAAGTAGGCTTCCTATATCACAGGTTTCTAAAAACAAATAACTTTTTCTCTGGATATCAATATTCAAAACGTTTATCTGCTGCACACCCAAATGGCAAGTAAACTTCATAAAATTTGTACTAGACTTTATCACCTCCACTAATGCCAAACTATCATTGGTGGTGCCCTTCCACATGAATAATAAGTCTTTCAAGTATATGAAGTAACCCAGGCAATCACTAAATAATGGCACCTTGAAAAGAGTATTCATTTCCCACTTGAGGAGAATGGTGTTTGCAAAAATGGGGACACTTGCAGCCACCATAGCTACTCTTGTAAGTTTTTTGTAATATTCACCACCAAAGACCATGAAGTTAATATTTAATACAATGTTCATAAAATCCTGCCAAATACTTGATCTTGCTCTGAAAGACTACCAACCATCGGAACTATTTCTCCAAACCATTCCAACCCCTGTTTATGGGGGATAGCTGAAAATTAGCTTTGTACATCACAAGTGGCAAAAAAGAGATATTGTCACCCTTGATGTGACATAGTTTGTTCAACAGGTCCCATGAGTCCCTAATAACATGCGGGAATGGGTAAAACATGTTCTTCAGTTTCTGATCTATAAACTTTGCCAACTGTTTGTAATATAGCCACATGTAGCCACAATGAGCCTTAATGGAGGGTCCTCAACATTCAAATGTACTTTTGGAATTTCAAAAATTTTGTGAACCACTGGGGTGGCCACAGAAAGAAACTCATATAATAACAGCAATTTGTCAAGAGTGATCTTGATACTTCTGTATGCAATAGATATTTCATTGAGGAAGATCACACTATAAGTTTGGGTGTTTCCTAGTAGAATGCATATAAATCCCTCATAATCCAGGTATCCCATAATCACTAAGCCACCATCTTTGCCAGGCTTCAAACATCTTATTTCTTTATTTGTAGTGATAGTTTTTAGGGTTTCCTTGTCTGATAAAGAAAGATTGTAGAATTGCTTATTGCATTTAAAAATGAGAAGCTTTTGAATCTTTCTCACAAATCTTTTCAAATTTGTTGATAGAGGGGTGACCCATTGGGCAAGTGCACCATTAACTGTTTTTGAAGGGGTTTAATTTTATCCTTTCCAACAGAGCAAATTTGGAACACACTTTATTAGATATGAAGCTCTTCTCCCAGAATTTGAATTTCCAGGTGTTGTTTGGTAAAAAAGATGTATTGCAAACAGAGGCTAATCCATTTAAAAGGAAAAGTTTAGCCAATCCCCCTTACAGCCCATGGTAATCACTATTGGTGTTTAACTGTAGCCTCCAAAGAGGCTTCATGCCTAATGAATGGAGAACAGTAACAGTAATTTCTATGCACAACGTTGGGCCATTTACAGACCCTGGAAACTAAAGATTCATAAGTCTCACTAGTCTTATATAAAACAACATGGAAAGAATTACCATCAAAATGATCATCAATGACATAGAAAACCTCCAAATATGAACCCATCCCAGTATAATTGTGTTACAGACATGCCTACACAACCTGGTGGACTTCTTTGAGAAAGTCAACAAAGAAATGGATGATGACAAAATAGTTCACACTGCCTACTTTGACCTGGCCAAGGCATTTGACTCAATACTCCACTCAAGCATTGTTCAGAAACTCAAGATGTTAGGTATAATCTCTTATTTCATGTATGGATAGCTAACTGGCTCACAGACAGGAGCCAGGATGTTAGAATTTGGGAATACACCTCTACAAAGTGGCCAGTCACATGCAGAGTTCCTCAGGGATTGGTCGTGGACCACTCCTATTTGGCATTTACTTCTCTGGACTCAAGGCCAATAGCCAAGGACATCTGACTGACAAGATTTGCTGACAATTACAAATTGGGAGCAGTTATAGAATACCATATTGACAATAATATTCTCCAGGAAGGGCTGACACAGACAAAAAAAATGTGTGTCTGAGCCATGGACTAAAAATAAATTTCAAGAAATGCTTAATAATATCCTTCAAGAATGATCTGTCCTTGGTAACTATCATATTGACAACATAAACTAAGAGCTGACTCAGTTGTCAGGGACTTGGGGATACATGTAGACAGTAATCTAGCCTTTGACTATAAGGTGTCTACAGCAGTGAGGAAATCATTCTATGTAGTGCAACTTATAAACAATGGCATGGTATCTAGGTCCAAGGAGGTCATTATTCCACTGCATTCAGCATTCATCAGACCTATCAGTGAGTACAATGCCCCCACTTTGGTATGTACTTAACCAGGCACATCCAACAACTGGAATGTCAACAGAGGTTTCTCACTATAAGAATACAGGGCATAAATAACATGTGCTATGCAGACTGTCTCTAAACCCTATGCTTGTATTCTGTCTCCCACAGGCTGTTGATAGGAGATCTGTGTCTGGCAGAAAAGGCACTGTCAGACCCTACTCTGATGGACCTCCTGCATATCCACAAAACAAACAGCACCAGAATAGTCCCTTCTAAAGATTTAAACCTTGCCTGTGATATACATAAGACCTGCTAATGAGACAGGTATGTATCCCAGAGACTGCCCCTTCTCTGGAACAGGCTCTCCATCTATGTGAAGCAGATTTCCTCCATAATCCAATTCAACTGCAACTTGCACAGCTGGATGGGGATCATGAAATTCACCCCTAGCTTTGCATCTATGTCTCTAATGGACATAGACATCCTGTAAATGGATAATTTCTCATGCCTCTGCTTTTAAACATTTCATCTCCCAAGTCCTTGATTACACTTATCAAGGGTATCAGAGCTTGTCAGAGATTTGTTATGCATGTTTAGGCTTAGCCTAGTACAAGCTACCATTGTGCAGTCTACCTGGCTTGGCTGTGTGATGACATTCCTGCAAGAGTCTTCTGGAACTCTGATGCATGTAATACCACTGACAATGTTATGTTTATCAAATGTTTGAGATCCTACAGTGGTTTACAATCTATTGTCCATAAATAGTGTAATTCCAATCTGCTGGGACATAGCCTGAGAGTAGTTTTAGGATTAAATTGCTCCACTTTATACCATCCTGAATTGAGGAGTACCACTGGGCTTAATCTTTGCAACATTGCATTTTACAGTTTTTATACTTCAATTAGGAGATCTTATCAAAAGAGAGTATATGCATATAATTGCTATGCTTATGACACTTAACTCTATCTTTTCCCAAGGATAAAATGATCACTGTTTATCTTGCTTATGATTTGAAGGACATTCATGAATGACCAATTATAAATTAGTTGAAATTAAATATTTTCAAAACTGAAGCTATGCATATTAATACTACTTTTGACAGTCTGTAACTTTCCACACTTCTGGTTTATTAATTTTGGCATTAGGCATGAGGTTATAAAGAAGCACACTGCTTAGTTTTTATCCTAGAAAGCAGGCTGATATTTAGGTTCTAGATACCAGCTAAGGTTAATTCATTATGTTTCTTTGAATGGAACATTTCCAGAACCCTAGAACCTTATTTTTCCATATGATTTCTCAGTCGTTGTTTATTTTCCTAGACTCACTCCATTTGTTTTACTGTAATTCCCTTTCCCTGAAGTTTCCGACAATGAGACAAACCACCTGCTTTGAATGCAGAACACTTGGGTTATGTACCTAACATCATCATCATCATCATCATCATCATTGTCGCTGTTGTCGTCATTATCATCATCAGTCTCTTTTTTCCCCATTTTTTTACATGCTGTCAGGGTATTGTGTTAATTGTCATCATCTCTATTGATTCAATGCCATACTCCTGCCTTTTTTGACACACTCATGCTGACTGACACAGATCTTCTCTCACACAATCCATCCACCTTTTTGCTGGACGCTATCATTTCCTCTTGCCTTCTTCCTGACTGTCTCACATCATTTTCACCAGATTGCCTTCTGCTTTTCTGCACTTGTGTCTGAACCACCATAATCTGTTCTCTTTGATCTTGTCTACAGTTAGATCTACTTTGGCTTTTGCTCTTGCATCCTGATTTCTTCATCTGTCTCACAGTGTGCATCCTACCAGTTATCTCAGGAACATCATTTCCATCACCTCTAGCTTTCTCATCTGTTCTGCCCTTACTTCCCAGGTTTTTGTGCCATACAGTAGTACTTGTGTGACTAGTACTACTGTATGGTAGTACAGTAGTACTGGTGTGACCATTACTATTGTAGTACCATACAGTAGTACTGGTCACACCACTGTTTTGTACACCTTACTTTTCATCTTCTTTGGCATTCTTATATCATATACTACACCTGACACTTTATGTCAGTTGGCTGTAGCTCCTCCAGTTCTAGCTTTGACCTCTTCATTCAGCCTTCCCATCTCCTCAACCACCACTCCCAGATACTTGAAGCTATTAACCTATTCCACTATCTTCCCTTCTTTCTAAATTGTCAGCTTCTTTTCATTTCCCCAATTTGCTGCCATTACTAACCATCAGTTGTAGGTCTCATCAGGAGAGAGAAAGAGACTACATACACAGAAGAGGTTAACACACTGATTGCCTGGTGTGCGAGAAACAACCTTGACCTGAATGTAAGTAAGACAAAATAGATCATCGTAGACTACAGGAAGAGGCAAACACCCCATACACTGCTCCTGATCAATGCAGAGATGGTGGAAAGGCTAAGCAGTACCAAATTCCTTGGTCTTCATATCTCTGATGATCTCTCTTGGTCTGGGAACACCTGTCACATAGTGAGAAAAAGCACAAAAATGTCTCCATTTTTGAGAAGACTCAAAAAGGTGAAACTACCATTGTCAGCACTTTCCCCCTTCTACAGATCAGCAATTGAAAGCATCCTAACAATCATTTTTTTGGTATGGTATGGGAGCTGTTTGGTCACAGATAAAAAAAAATCCCTGCAGAGAGTGGTGAAAGTTGCTGAGAGGATAACTAGCACTAGTCTGCCTACAATCCAGGATTTTTATACATCAAGTACCTTAAAGAAAGCCAGCAAAATATTAAATGATTCAACTCATCCTGCAAACAGTCTGTTTTTGAGGCTGTCATTGGGTAAAAGATACCGCAGTATTCAATGCAGGACAACTAGATTCAAAGATAGTTTTTATCTGAAGGTGATCAGACTTCCTAACTCCAACATTAAGTCTGACCATTGACAGATCAGGATGTTGGGACTTCCTATTCACTGTGCAATATTATTGTATGTGTTATTTTTTAAGCCCAGCCAACCATTATAATTTATACTACTAATCCAGGTGCAATATTTTTTCTTCAGCTGCTACTGCTACTTGCTTGTTCACCCATAATGTGGTACATGGTTCATGTGCAATACTATTACTTGAACCCTGTTGCTAGATGTGTGTTTTTAGTATCTTTAACAAGGGCAAGTTTCTAGGAATATATGTAGCTATATACTTAAGTGTAGAGTTGATTTATAAAACAGTGGTAATATTATTACATGCTGTTTTTAAATTACGTCTTTCTATGAATATGATTTCTTTTTTGTCTGTCCCATGATGAGCTGATTGCACAGAATCTCATTTAATCTACACTTGTGTAAATCTAAATGACAATAAAGTTACTTTTGACTTTTACATCTTATCTGTACTCAGTTTGATCCCATGTATCTTCTGTTGTGCACTCCATTCCCCTATCCTTTGCTGAAGTTCTTGCTCAGAGTCTGCCTGTAATGCTACTTCATCTGTATATAGCAACTTTGTTGATCTGTCTCCTCCAACCTGTTTGGTAACATAGTCCATCACCAGTATGAACAGCAGTGGGGTCAGAGCTGAATCCTAGTGCACACCCAGTCCCACTGAGAATCCCTCTGTCAAACTGAACACTATTTGTACTTGAGTCATTAGGTACTTGTACATAGCCTGAACTAATTCTACCAATATTTCTGGGACCTTGAACTACTACAGGACTGCCCAAATCAGCTTTGTAGGGGCTTTGTCATATGCTTTTCCAAGTGTAGGAATGTCCAACTGGACACTTTCCTCATCTCTAACTTCTTCTCAACTATCTATCTCACTGCAAACACTGGGTCAGTTGTGCTGCATCCTGATCTGAATCTGAACTGCTGATCTCCCATATTACATTCTTCTATTCTGCCTATCCATTTATCAATCACACTCTCCAGAACATTCATGCAGTGTGATAGGAGTTTGATACCTCTGTACTGCCCACAGTTGTGTATGTCCTCTTTGTTCTTGAACACTGGCACTCGTATGATTATTCCTCAGTAATTTGCAATACACCTTCCTCTTCACATTGCTATGATTACCCTCTGGAGATATCTGTGCCATATCTCACCCAGCATCTTTACCATATCTGCTGGGACCTCATCTGAGCCTGTGGCTTTCACTGCCTTCAATTTTCCTTAATGTTGTTCGTACTTCATCTGTGCTGGGTTTCTCTTCTTTATTCATCATAGGCTGTGTCTGGGGCAGCAGAGCTTATGTGGGGTTTCTTCATTCAGAAGCAGCAGGAAGTACTCCTTCCATCTGCCTTTGATATCCTGAGGACTGGTGAGCAAGTTATTGGTGGCATCCCTTATGAAGGGTGCCTGACTATCTTCTTTATATTTCTGTTTTTGCCTTAGAACCTGATATATTTTCTTTGTGCCACTTACTGAGTCACTTTCAAGAAGCTGGTAGAGTACCTCCTATGCCCTATGTTTTGCTATTACAGCTTCTTTCTTAAATTCTCTGTTATCCACCAGTATTCCTTCCTAGCCTGGTCTTCTCTGTCTCCCATTTTTTCCTGCACTCCTTCTTTCTTTTGATGATTTCCTAGACTTCTGCATTCTACCACCATCTTTCCTTGTGTACCATATTTCCATACCTGGCTTGTCCACACATCTATTCTGTAGTACTCATGCATACTGTTTTGAGGCTCTGCTATTCTTCTTCAACTCCACCTATTTTCTCTTCTTCATGGGGTGCTACAATCCTGAGTAATTCCTTGAAATGTTGTACTTTCTCTCCAGTCAACTTCAGGTTTTCAGCCTGGTCTCTGCTGACCTTAGGGCTTTCTCTGACCACTACTTGCAGCTGGATTTGGCAAGTGTTTTATGCTGTGGACCAGCTGTTTCACTGAGGATGACTTTGTAGTCACTGATTCTATCCTAGTGCTATGATTTTGCAATCACTGGTCTGACCTCAGTGCCCTTTCCTTACTAGGATGAAGTCTACCTGAGTTGCTTATTGGCCATTCTTGTATGCAATCTTGTTACTATCTCTCTTTCTGAGCAATGAGTAGGCTACTATCAATCCATTTGTCATGCAGATGTCTAGAATGGCTTCTCCTTCTTCATTCCTGTTGCACCACCCATGTGGACCAAGGTAGTCCTCATGCTCTGTTATGTCTATCCCGCTATATGCATTCAAGTCACCCATTATAAAAAACAATTCATGCTTCCTTACTTTACCTATTAGGTTCTGTAAATATTGAGTGAATGCAATATTCTCCTCACTATCACAATCCTGCTGTAAGGCACAGACAGAAATTATGACTAATGCACTATCATTAGGCTGGAGTCTGTCTGATTGTCATGCTGTTTTGAGGTGCTGCCATTCTTCTTCATATCTACCTATTTCCTCCTCTTCTTGGGCTTAATTCTGATTGCATCTCTCACTGCCTTCTAAAACCTCTCCTTCACCACAATTCCTATGCCATTTCTAGCCTGTCCTCCTTCTGAGTAGTAGACTCTGCATCCCAAGCCAAGTGGCTTTGCTGCACTGCCCTTCCAGCTTGTCTCTTGGATACACAGGATGTCCATCCCTCCATACCATCATGTCATCCACTTCCAAGCTGGGTCCTGTCAGTGAACCTACAGTGAGTGTAGCAATTCTTAGTTCATGTTTGGCTGGTTGATTGGCTTTATGTCAAACTTTCGCTCAACAGAGATAACCCAGGTAACCTAGGCTGGGCAATTTGACTCCAGCTGGGTAGTAGCTTATTGGCTTAGGGCTGCTGCACTGTATGGCAGGTACACATTGGCCAAAAGGGACACATACACCCCTTACACTGTTAGCATGCATCCCTGGCAATGGTTGGAGTAGGCTGGGTCCTCAACCCACTTATCACTGGCAAATACTCATGCCCACCTGGCAAAATTAGTCAACATGACTGAATCACTTACAGCCATATTTTACACCATTGACTGGCTAGCCCTGCCATGGCACACAGTCTGTGATCTGTCCTGAGGATAGTGTGCACCACAGTAGATGCCCAAAGCAGTTGGTCTATAAAACACTTCTCTCATAGGGCACCATGTAGAGTTTGGGTTGCTGCTGCCCACACCTTCATTCACTGGGAAGTTTGAGTGGAAACACTCAGAATGTTTTTCAGAGGTAGGAAGACGCCCATAGAGACACAGGGAGAACATGCAAACTCCAAACAGGCATTGGCTGGAAACTTGTACCTTGTGCATGGGAGGAAAAGACCTTATTGGTCTTGTACCTTCCTGTTGCCAAATTCTTTCTTGTATGATTTTTATTAGCTTTTAGACTATTATTATATAATTTTTAAATTTTTCAATTTTGTGTACTTGCTCATACAAAGTTTGTGTCATATGTATCAGAGGGTGCTTATAGTGGCATACATCCTGCTGCAGGCATTGTACTATGCTTCCTTGAGCTGCTGATCATTTCACTTATTTACTTGGAAACATTTGCTTGTTATATCTTTGCCTACCGAACACCACACATGTGCACGCAGCTACTACGGTGGCTACAAGAGTGATCTATGCCTGCCTAATTCTCAAGGCGTTTCTAGTAAAAGTGATGATATGCTAAACTGGTTGCCATGACATATTTATAGCAATAGCATGCACTTAACCTTTTTTGTTTTGACATAAGCATTGTTTCACCACTGTCAGGTTTATATTGTATTGTTATTATTACTGTATACTTATAATTTTCACATACCTATTTTATTGTTTTGTTGATTTGTGTTCCCTTTGATAATAATAACATCAACTCTAAGTTATAAAACAAATGCCCCTGTGGATTAGGCAATATTAATAACATCAGGGTTTCTCTGAAAACAACAGTCAGATTGACTAATTCAATTAGCTGCAGTATAAAGGTACAAGGGACAGACCCCAAACCTTAATTTCAAACTAAGGTAAATAATTGTGATATTTCTGCCTTATCCCAGTATGATTTGTCAGGCAAAGGGTTGACAACGGTAACTAATGTCAAGTACAACAAAGGAAGGGCTTAGAAAAAGATGCTGTATACCTGAGTGTCCACCCAGTAGGGGTATGTCTGTAAAGAGGGGAACACTGAAAGGCCATACTTCTCCCTGACAACTACTAATTTCAACAGGATGATTCACCAAATAGTACAGGCAAAGATCTCGGAACACATGGATTATCAATATCCATGCCATCAGCATAAAGTCTAACTGAAATTCATAAACATGTGGTCAGTGTTTCTAATTCTCCTGGTCTGAAATTTATAGATGTGCATGATTATTAAAGGAGTTAATAATTATCAGCTGTAAATAATACTTTACTTTGATTCATGTCGATATTTACAGTTGTGCAGTTGTCATATTAAATCAAATGAAAAAGCACCACAGCTGCCAGCCAAGTAATGTACATCTTACAAAGACAGCATTTCCATTACCAAGACTCTTAGATTCATAATAACTTGGTGTTAAAGCAAATGGCTATATGCAAATCTATGCTGCCTGCACAGCAATAGTGTTTGAAAACTCACTTAATGTTGCTACATGCTATGATGTGAATTTTCTTAGGATAAGTTCCACTTGAGTTATTATGGGTTAGCATATGTCAGTGACAAAATAAAAGATATCAAGGATACATTGTCATAAGACTTTATCGTGGTTGGGTGGCAAAAGATGTGACCATTGAAAGACGAACATGGGGGTATAATTTGCCGAGATGAATATCCCCACTTTAGATGGAGGTGAAGATAATTGTATTAGTTATCAGTTCTGATCTCCCTATTAGTAAGCACTAGGTAATGAATATTATTTAGATTAGAATGTATTCACAATTATTTTTCTAAATAGTTAGAAATGGGGTTTGTTATGGTCTCTTGAAATAGAACTCATGTTATGTAGTCAAAAGTGGAAAATGAGGCTTGGATACACACCTACAATTACCACTCCTCTGGAACTTATTAGCAATAGCCAAGAAAAATGATTACAAAGAACTGGAAAAATAATGTAAGTCCTTTGTTTATGAATTTATAAATACTATCAATGTTGTGTGTCCAAAATAAATGCTTACAATACAACTGAAAACAAGCAGAATAAATGCAGATTATGATTACTGATAAAACTGAATTTATTGATAGAACTATTTGAACCTGTATTCTATGATGACTTTATATTGATTGATTATTTAATGATTCTTAGTGATAAATATAGTAAGAACTGTAGATATTGGTGTAAATATATATTTTTTGTTAGTGTGTGGAATACTATAGGATTAACCAAGATGAAACACCGATGATAAATGAGTAGGCAGACACCCATCCAGTATAAGCATTAGCTAACAGGCATAAAAAGCATGCATCATAAAGCAGTTAATCAAGTTTGTATATTCTGTGGTGGCTGGAATCATTTCACCAAATGTTGAAATTAAATTTCTTGAAGACATTTTCACATAGTAGAAGCAAAGCGGAAGGTTCACTGCAGTGCATTCTGTGTTTATATTGCAAAACATTATCTGTAACAAGGATAACTGTTGGTAGAAAATCCAATCTTTAATGGCAGCATGTTTGCATTTTAACTTGATATGGGCACAAAATGCAATATTACAGTTTAATCAATATTCAAAGTATGGACTCTGTCTGAAAATATGTAAATGTCACCAATTATCTTTCTGAATTATACAGTACATAAACTAAAATTTCAGGTACAAATTTAGATTGTATATGAACTCACATCTAAGAAATACTGGGTGTCATTTTGTTTAAAGTCTTTGGAAAAAATATTTAAAACATCAAAATGTATTGAGTCAGAAAGATCATGTGATACTTAGGATGCCTAAAAAAGTATTTTTACTGTGACATTATAAGATAATTTACATTCTGATGCATTTGGTACCAATAGTGAAATGAATGGTTAGAGCTTTGATTCTGATAGCACTGAAGAGGCATTGAGTCAAAGCAAATGAACTACACAAATGCAACTTCAACAACTTGAATATTCGTGAATCTCCTTTAAGTGCCCCTATATGCAGATATGGAAGCATGTATGACTATTGAATACTATTCTAATTTTGCATGAGATACTCCTAATAGTATTTTATATTTAAGTGTCAAAACAACATGCATTTAGCTTATAATGCACTAAAAGATGATCATGTTGTACAGACATGTTTCCAGTTGTTTACTGATTTAGGGTTAATTAAAAAAAGCCATAATATTATAATATTAGCTGAGGTTGCAGACATTATACGTGTTGTGAGATGAGCTTCATTTGTCATCTTTAATTATGGACTCACAATTAAGATAACATGATCCATGTCTACTGAAACTGCTGGAAGCATTGTATCAAAAAATAAATAAATAAAGTTATACAAAATGAGTGTTAAATCTGTAAATCTGCTATCAAGAATATTGCCGTGCATTATTTCTTACGTTCATCAAATGGATCCAAATAATTTTGAATCAATTGTTGGCATAAAACCTCTGATTTGATGCCTCATTAAGGTGCAATATAATTTGCAGCTTATTCCCAACTTTACAGATACACTTTTATCTTGTAGGAAGTTACTACAACATGTCATTGCCTGGTTTTGGTCATTGGCACAAGGCAACATTGTAAATGTTTAAAAGGTTAATAAGATAAGCAGTGGGATTCAATAAACTCTGTGCAGGAATAGTGCTATTCCTGCACGGCATGAACCATGTCTGTGTCCGCACAGCCCTAACAGCAGCACACCTTGCATATCCATGAAGGCATGCTACTGATAAGGGCTGTACAACATGAACAATGAACGAGTGAAGGGGGCATGTTCTAGCACTGCTTGCACAGTTAACTCAACCCCTGCACTCTGAAAGTGCCATACGGCATTTTCTAAAAGTAATATGGCATAATATTAGAGCATTTCTCTAATATTATGCCAGCGTTTCAGTGTCCATGGATACTGAAATGAAATAAATGAGTATTTCAGTGTCTGAAATACATAGGAGAGCAGGAAAGCAATGCAGGGGGTATGTGACAGGTTCAGTGACACACCCCTGCATTGTAAAAGTGCCGCATGACACCTCACAACCTGTTAAAACAGGGAATGTGGACAAAGGCACAAATAATGGGGGGACAACGCCATAAAAATAGGGACACTTCATAAATATTGCTCTTACAAACACAGAAAGTTGATAGAAAACAGGTTATGCATTAGCATGAATTACCAAAGAATAGAAGTTTGAAAGCCAAATGTATGCCATTATTTCCTGACTGCAGTCCATGTGGAAAGAGGCACAAATAATAGGGGGACAAAGCCCTAAAAACAGGGACACTTCATAAATATTGCTCTTACAAACTTAGAAAGTTCATAGAAAAAAGGTTATGCATTAGCATGAATTTAAAAAGGATTGAAGTCTGAAAGACAAATGTATGCCATTATTTTCTCACTGCAGTCCTCAATGACTTGTCAGAAAACCACAATACTCACCATGTAATATAATAATGTAATAATAATTTTTTCCATACTAAGAAATATTAAAGCATAGCTGAGCAGGTGTGCGCATTATGGCCCTCTGCTTAGCATTGCTTAAACATCCCATAGGAGATAAATAAAAATATATAGTTAAAGTCTCCAAACCATGCTAGTGTAATGGTTAGACTCCTAGCTTTACATGCAGGCATTCATGGTTCAAGTACCAAGACAGACAAGCTGTTTGTATATGGGAAAACAGTGTTAAAATATTTTTTCAACTTAAATTATGTAGTAACTGTTTTTTGTCAACCACAGTAGTGTAGCTGGTGTAAACTGAAAATGTGAGTCCATATTACATCTGACACCACCCACGTATACATAAGTGTCCCATACAATATAGTCACACCCCTTGCTAATGTAATGAAAGCACATAGCGAGATGTCATGCAAAGTAAACCATATACACTGACTATATGAAGTCATTCTGATATTTTCTAAAAATGAAAAGTGAGCAATGGTTAGCAATGCTCAGCTATGCTTATCAGGTTTAAGCATCTTTTAGACATGAATTCTAAGCAGCAGGTAGTTCAGCTAAGCAGATTTGCACACTGTTAAACAGTGCTCAGAAATTACCCCTATAAGCACTGTTCAACTCAACTTAGGGGATTTGCACACTGTTTATCAGAGCTTAACATGTTCAAAATGGTCCAATGACAGAAAAGGGTGGGAATATCACCATATTTAAATGACGCTGGTGGAAATACAGCCAGAATCTGTTATAGTTCTTTGTGCAGGTACTATGGCTGGTGTAGGTGAAGGAGCACGCTTTCAGGCACAGTGCTGGAGCATTCAGGAGTCCAGGGTCATGGCTGGACTCCTTGTAAAAAACTATGAGGAGGGATTGCTGCAGGGCCAGTACCAGGGCCCACAATACAAAGCAGAGGGCTGGGACCGTCTTGCACATGATCTCACCAGTGCTACTAGCATCCCCTGGACTGGTGAGTAGGTATGCCACCACTATGCTGACCTACAGCAGAGGAAGGGGGTGCTTTTGCCCAGTGGATCCAAGATGCATGGGCACAGAATTCTTCTGTAGTTAATAAGTGACACTATCTAGTAGTTTGTAGCAAATACTTGCCTGAGAATGTGATAGACAGGTAAGCATAATGTTTGTTTTTCTCTCCTAAAGGCTGCAGCAGAGAGAGCTAGTAATGTAAAAGCCCATGCCAAAAGACTGCTGAGGCTGTGCTGACAGGCTGGTGAGTACAAATTTATTTTGCAGTATATTGTTTAAATAGCTAAGAAGGAGTACATTGCTTACTGTTGATAGGTATACTGTTACTGTGTGAAATTAATAAATAAAAATGTTTGACCAACTAATATCGATGTACAATAAAGATTCCTGCAAAAAAAACCTGTTGCATTTATTCTGGTATGTTGTTGTAGACATATAGAATGTATATTGGTTCTTCACAGCAAACATGGCTGTGACAGCATACATTAACTGAGGTTGTTCTGTGAACCAGCTGTTAAGAAAAACTGTAGATGGTGGAGCTGTAAAACACGATATAACAGAAATGTGAAATATACACTGCACTAAGTTCTGAACCCTGAATAGTAATGTGCAAAGTTTCAAAGTATGTTCCATCCAGCATTGCCTTGTGTTATCCTTTGCTTTCCAGATTGTAGTAATCTAAAGGATTAATGCACAGTACAATAACTATCTGTCATGCATTCATCACAGTATTACAAGTGCAGACTGTCTAACCAAGAGACTATTAGACAGAAACCAGTGAAGCAATGAGCAGCAGTTCCCCAGTAGCTCAGTGTGATGGGAAATAGCTTAGTTGTTACTTTTGCATACCCAGACATGGTTCAAACCCAGGGAGTGGTACTAAGATGTGTGCATGCCTACACACAAGGAATCAGGAATAAATGTAAAAATAGTCAGGTAGTGTTAACAGATTTTTTTTACAGGTAAGGAATGTTGGTAGTAGCCGTATGAAGGGTATACTAATAAACTGTGTAGAACTGAATTACAGCAGGATAGGTACATACAACATGCACTCTTCATAATATATGTTTCTCAAGGGTCATGCTGTCAAGGCTAGTGGTCACTGCTGCCAATAACCCTAGACACAGATATGAAATCAGTTGAAGTATGCTAGTAGCACGCTCATATAACAGCAGTTCAGGGTACCCCTCCTGTGCCAGATATGTAACCCTGACATGTACAAGTCCCCTCTAGTCATGTTCGCAGAGTTGTCACAGTTTGACCCATACCATTCCAGACTGACAGTTTAATAGGTATGTTTGTGTTACAGAAGCTATGGGCCATAGGGAGATGTAAAGTGAGGTCAGACACATAGAGTATTGAGCAGTACTGTTGTGGAAAATAAAAGCATAAACAGTTGTTAATGGATTTTTGTCTCTTCCCCACCCCTCATCTGGATCAATACTATAAATCATATACTACGGGTATGTTTTTCTCCAAACCTAATGCTAGGACTTGTGTTCTATTATTGTTCATATATTTGATTGGTTGCATGTTAACATACCTTATTCAAACCCCATTGTTGGTGGCCTGTTGCTATCAATGTTACTGTCATGCTGTTACAATTAATACTGTTGTTCCATTTATGTATGTGTTTGTTTTGGTATGCAACTGTTTCAAATTGGTTTTATGGGGTTAATTGGAACACCCATGCGTGCTGTTATAGCTAATGTTGAAATGTGTTGTTCATGACTAACCAACAATTTTTTTTTAAAACTTCAACACCATAGTATGTTTGGGAAGGTAGATCCCAGTGGATCTGCCTGTCCTGCCTCATCTGGCTGTGGCACTGGGCCCCAGCACATCTGAGACACAACCCAGGACTTCCTCGCCCTCTGGTCCTTCACTACCTTTGGGTGGAACCACCTCAGGGGATGGGGCCCGTACCCCACTGGGAGCAGGCATTGACAGGAGCCTGTTCCCAGTAGTCAATTCTGGGGTGTGGTGTGCAGCACCATCTGAGCAGAGTTGGGTGACAGGTGCACCAGATAGAGGGCTGCCTGGTGCACCTCGAGGGTCAGGCTTCCATCCTGTCCAGCCCCCAGCACAGCCACTTTCTGGACTGTGAAGGAGCAGTGTTGACTGCCCATGGATGGGAACCTCAGTCCCACTGTATCCATTTGGGGGTTCATGGGCTTCTGATTCCCAACTACCCTCCCAGTCAAAGGTGTTTACCCCATCATGTGTCATTTACTGCCCCTGTCTGCTGTCTTGTCTGTCTGCAAATGCAACCTATCCCACCCAACCTATCTCCCCAAACATACCTACAGCCCATCCCCAACATCCTACTCTCACCTTAAAAAGGACATCTGTCCTGCAAAAAAAAAAACATTGCCCCATACATAGCTCTACATTTCTCCCCTATCTACAGTGAAACTAATCAATCAAGCCACAGATTATTCTGCAAATATCTGTCACCAACACCCCTCACTGTTGGGTGTGCGGCTGTAAATTCCAAATTTTACACATTATTCACAGCTGTTGCTGCTGAAGAAATGTAGAGCTATGGTCCTTTCTTACACCCATCCTGCAAATCCCTAGCTAATTTTCATAATGTTTTACCCTTTAGATGTCCCCATTTCACCACTTTCCTATCACTTTTTTCTTTTCTTTAAAGGAAATTAGCATGGGTGTAAGCAGGTGTAAGCAAAGATAACAGGGCTTAACCATCTGTTAGCAACGCTTAGCTCAGTGCAGACCTGCTTACAACTGCTGAAGAGTGCCTTTACCAATCTGTCTTCATCAGCCCTTGTTCTGCCCAGCAACAAAATAATCAGCACTGCCAAGTCTTGAACCCAGGATGTTGTGCACTACAATCACAGCAAAGTAACACTACACCATCTGAGCTGTGGAAGCATGCAATGCTTTTACAAACATATCAGTCATTCTGGTCATTTAACATTAATGAAAAAAGTAATCATTTCTATGTCTGGAAACCAGGACCCTGTGCACAATACTGACAGCAACATACCCCTACATCATCTGAGCTGTAAGGATTTGTAATGATTTTACACACATGTCATTCAACATAAGGGGAATTATATATCTGTAGTACTGTTATATACATCAATATGTATATATAGATACCACTATAAATATATATATATATATATATATATATATATATATATATATATATATATATATACACACACACACACACACACACACACACACACACACACACACACACACACACACACACACACACGCGCGCATAAATAGCTATACAGGCAAATAACTAACCTCTTACTGCAACACATCTGTAAAAAGCCTGACAAACAGGGGGATAAAGGGCAAACAATAGTGACATCTTTGAATATTGTTGTCATATGCATAGAAATCTGCTAGAGTGGCATGGTGTGCTTTAACATACAATGCCAGACACAGTCCAGGTCGGAAACACAGATAAATGTCATTATTGACTGATGTCAATGCTCACATCATCCCAGTGATTTCTCAGAAGCCCACAACTGTTGTGGCTAACAGACCAAACATATGAGATATGCATCAGGACAGTGTCTAGACATTTGCACAGTGAAAAGGTATGACCGCAGTCATGTAACAAATTGGAAAAACACATGACAGCTGCCAACCATGTCATCCAGCGCCTTCTGAACCACAGTAAGACCAACATGACACTAACCCAAATCAGATCTGGCCGCTTACCCATGTATATCCAAATATATCATGCAATACAGGGATGGAGCTGTAGGGAAAATCAGATAGTGGTGCTTAAATGTCCAACCACAACAATTTGCACCACAGTAACAGCAACATAGCAGTACTGCAAATGAACTCTAGAGTAAAATGACTGTTTGAACCAACATATCCTGATTCCCAGTCACACACTACACTGACATATACTGGCCCAACTCACAGTGTATTGGGAATCCTGAGGTGTTACAGAACATTTCTCAGTCTGCCCCTACAAACATACGCACCTGATAGACCACAAGCACCTGTGGCAGCAGGGACAGATAGAAAAAGGATCTGTGTCAGATCTGCTATTCTCCCTACTCAGCCAAATAAACATCTACACACAACACTGCTACTCAATATTGGCAGTCGCTTCACAATGGCCAGACATACATAACTCTCATATGTACAGATTTCCACAGAATATCCAGGGTGTGAGACCATATTCATGGCCACTGCAGCATAACACTTCCAGGAGTCTGCTAAGTCAATGGGATGATACCTTGAGTGCAGTCACTAAATAACGATATCACATACCTCTAACCCTCTTACTGCAAGACATCTGGACAAAGCATGACATACTTGGGGGACAGGGGGACAGAAAGAGGGGTATATCTTGCATAATGGTGTTACAAACAGAAACAGTTGCCAGTGTCACAGGCTTTTGTTGTAACATAACATCCCTGAAGGATATGATGTCTAAAACACCAATGAATCTCAAAAGTCACTGACTACAATCCTTACATTATCCTACTGCTTCCACAAAAACAGACGTTTTCTGAAGAACAGACCAAATATAACAGGCAAACCTCTGAGCAGCCTGTGGATGTCAGGACAGTGGAGAGGTATGTCAGAGACATATCACTGTCAGACGTCAAGTCATGCGGAAAATTCATGTCCAGACGAACCCTGTTAAACTAGCAACCCTCTATGTGCATAGCAGCACTACTGACTTACAATCTGTACCCAATTCTGGAGCTTTGTTCCCCAAGTTGTTGGGCTGTCTCCACATGTCATCTACTGAGAGGTATTCCCACCTAATTTCTGCCTACACACCTCCATAATGTCCTACACACAGACAAGGAAAAGGAGCAAGGCACACATCAAGGCCATAATTATAGCACTGTTGTGCTATGGCATTGGCAAATGGAAAGACAACACAGTTGCACTGGATGCAAGTAGCAAGTGGGCAACACCAACTGATGCACAGGCCATCACCTGCTCATGAGCAGTACCTACAAAAGGCAAGCTGCTGCTTATGCAACATAGGTCACAACCCATCACCACAAAGACAGACTGCAACTACACAAACCTAAACATTTGCATTGTTGTGAGGAAACTCCGGAGCACTATAACAGGTATGTCAATCATGTAAGCTTCTAATGGATGCAGAAGGGGGATGCAATTATGTCAAATGGGACATTAAACACTAGGCGACAACAAGACCTGCAGGGATCACATGCTGCTCTCCTGCACCTATGGCCATTTCTTCTTGCCCTGCCTGCCTTGACATGGAGCACATCTCTGGCTCCTGAGTCACCCCAGCAAACGCCAGCTCATGTATGACTACTAATGGAGTCTCTGTTGTCCAATACTGAGTACGTCACTGGTAGACCAGCTACCTAGGATGTTGAAATTATTCATATGTCCCCTGTGAATGCTACTCTGATACATATGCTTGTCTTACAAATGTAAGAGATGTACATAGCGTATGTGCGTACTACACGACAGGTGCAGATATGTGTGTTGAAGTATATGTGATATACTGAGCCCATACTTGACAACTGTCCAGAGTTTTGCAGACTGACCACATGTCTGCTTATATATGTAGTCAATGCCTCAGACAGTTGTGCATTTTCTGGCACATCACTGGCAACCCATTAAAGATGTAAGTCATAACGAATTAGCATACTTGTGATTGTCAGATGTCATATCCTGCAGAGTACACATGTGAATGTGATACCATCTTTGCTGGCAACTAAGTGTGTTTCAGCTAGATTCATAAAGTGACACTATTTACTGGTGTTTGCCCACCACTGATGTGTGCCTTTTGCAGATGTCTTGCTCTAACAGGACCTAGTTGTCTCACCATGAAACCCATGTTAATGCAAGCATACCTTGCCATGTAGGTTGCTGACACTTGTGCAGTCAATGACACCTGTTTTCTAGCTGTTGAGAGCACACCAACCTTGCCAGGTCACTCATCCCATCATACGTTTAGACCCCAAATGGAGCCCCCACAAAGCCACAGGAGGTGGTGTGCTAAACATTAGAAAACATATACACACTTCCAGGCTGGCCAAACAGTATGATACACAGATGACATCCCGAGTGAAGTTAACAGTTGACAAAACACCTACTCAAATCATAGCTAGCTACTGGCCTCCAACCATGACTATGGACACCCACCACACCTATTGAGACCTGCTGGAATCTGTCAGGATTCAATTGTCTACCCTGCTCCTGGGTGACTTCAAATACCCAAACATAGTGCGCATGATCTATGCCACCTGAACATGAACACACATAGATTCCTCGGCTTTGTCAATGGCAATTCAGTGGATCAGCCAGTCAATACTCATACGGCAGGTGGAAATCTCATGTACCTGGTCCTAACCAACATGGGTAGCCACTGTAGCACTCATACAGTGCCATCCCCCTTGGTAATATGTGACCACATAGCCATCACTGTTCAGGTCACCATCTCCCCTGCCACCCCCCTTTACATTGTGAAACAGAATGAACTGTACACAAATTACTATAAATCCCTTCAGAGCAGGTAGAAGTAGCTGTACAGCCAACATCCCATTTTTTTGAAACTAGCTGCAGTGTCCAGGCCCACACGGCAATACTATGTGGGCATCTACATAGCTGTATGGACTCAGCAGTACCTGATAGGACAACATCATGTCCCACAAGGTAGGGTAAACACCTGTGGTGGACAGCAGCAATACACAAATACCATAATAGGTGGAAACAATTGCTGGATGGGCCAAGAAGGAACAGGTGCCCCATTGGAAGCAATGTCACTTTGGTCTGCACGAGCAAATAAGGGCACAGGTGATGTACCCTAAGACTGTCTTTGAGTGCAAATTGGATACATCCACCAAGGCAAATCACTAGGCCTTCCACCCATGCATCTGCAATCCCAGAGGCAACACACAAATCTGCTCTGTAGTGGTGGTCAATAACACCACATGCACATATGGCATAGATATAGGCAACAGGCTGCAGACAGGTGAAGTGTAAACACCACCCTCCTGTCCCCCTAGTTGTACACATGTGCATCATCATCATCAGGGAGCAGGTCTGTAATGCCCTCTCAAAGGCAAAACACAGATGTCTCCATAGGCATGATACCACCCCTGGCTGCATTCCACATGAACACAGGCATGGGATTTCAGATCCATTCCGCACTGTAGTCAACCACAGCCTGTGCTCCGGTGTCATCCCATCTGCACAGAGGACAGTCGCTGTCATCCCTATACACAAAGGTGTAGCAATCCACAACCCAGCCAATATTATGCACATCACAATAACTAGCCTAATCTGCAAGGGCATGGAAGGCAATATCAAGGGCATTATGAAGAGGGACACCGACAACATCAAAATGCCTGAGCCCACACACCATGGTATTGTCAAAGAGAGACAAGGCCTGTTAAACCTGATTGACCTCTCTGCAGTGGTGAAGATACAAAGGGATGAGGTGAAGATGGAGAACAATGCCTACCTTCACCTAGCCCAATCCTCTCACTCAAATCCCCAGGTAGACAGGATACATATGCCTACACAGATAGGCATCAACCTGTAGGTTATCAGATGGGCAGCTAACTGGCTCAATGATAGTACCCACTCAGTCAAAGGAGTAGAAACCATCTCTAATAGTAGATTCTTCCACAACGGTGTACCCCAATGATTCATCTGGGGGCCTCTACTGTTTCAGATATATGTATCTGAGGTACAGGACAAAAGCAGTGGTTGAGGATGACCAGGTGTACGGATGCTTGCAAGCTTCCGACTGTCTTACATTCCCCTACTGATGTGATTATCCCCCAAGATGCACTCTCCCAATTACTGACTGGCACAAGAGCATTACTGCAAATGGAATGGCAGGAGGGGCATCATTCTCCCTGCTGTGGCAGATGTCATCTACACTAAGTATGACAGCAATAATGTACTGAGCATGCAATCAGGTGTGAGGTGACTTGTGCACTGAGGTTGATAGCAACCTGGCAGTATCCCACCTCACAAATATGGGTATGTCATAAGTAGGCCATAGGTAGATGTAAAGTGAGGGCAGACCTCTACAGTATTGAGCAGTACTGTTGTAAAAGTAGAAGCCTATGCAGTTGTTAATGTACTTTTCTTCTCTCCCCCCAACCCCTCATCTGTATCACTAATTATTAGTCATATAGTATGGGTATGTTTTACCAAACCTAATGTTGGGACATGTGTTCCATTATTGTTTGTATAATTAATTGGCTAGATGTCAACATACCTTGTTCAAATACCATTGCTGGCAGCCTGTTGCCATCATTGTTACTGGCATGCTGTTAAAATGCTTACTGTTGTTCCAGTTATGCATGTGTTCGGTTTGCTATGCTGCTTTTTCACATCTATTGTTTTGGGTTAATTTGAACATCCACGCATGCCTTTAAAAGTAATCTTGAAATGTTTTGTTCATGACTAAGCAATACATCTTGGAAAACCTCAACACCATAGCACATTTGGGAAGGCCATTCCCAGCAGATCCACCTGTCCCCTCCCATTTGGTCGTGGCACTGGGCCCCAGCACATCTGGGACCCACCTTGAAACTTCACCTTCTGCAGGCCCTGCACTACCTAGGTGCAGACGTGGAGATGAGCCCATCATCCGCCATCATGTCTGGGGTATGGTGTGCAGTGTCATCTGCTCTGTGTTGGGTGGCCAGCCATGCCAGATGGAGGGCTGCCTGGTGCACCTTGAGGAGCAGGCTGTCCCTTCTTTCCAGCCCCCAGCATAGCTACCATTGAGGCTGTGAAAGTGCAGTTGGGCCTGCCTGCAGGTAGGAATGCCAGTCCCACCATATCCATATGGGGGATCATGTTTCCTGATTCCCAAACTCCCTCCCCATCCAAAGTGTTTAACCACACGTGTCATGCACCATCACTGTCTGCTGTCTTGTCTGTCTTGTCTCCCTACCCAACCTACCTCTCCAGAGGTACCTACAATCCTTCCCCAACACCCCACTCTCACCTTAACAAAGAAAAAAAGGGCATCTGTCCCCAAAGAACTTATCACCCCATACATAGCTGTCCATTTTCCACAGGTTTCCACTGGTCATATGTAATCTGGTCCATTTAGCTTGACAGCACATTTCTGTTGTCCTCGCCCCTCTCTCTGGGGTTTGAGTGTCCAAATTCACCTCCAAATTCCATACAAATGCACAGCTGCTGCTGTATTACAAATAGACAGCTATGGACCTTCCCTACAACCATCCTGCACATCCCTAGCTACCTTTCATATTGTTTTTCCCTCTGCATGCCCCTTTCTCACCACTTTCTATAACCCCTTTTTCTTTTCTTTTAAATGAATTAGCATGGGTAAAAGCAGGAGTAAACAGAAGTAAGCGAGTTTGCACGATGGTATACAAAGCCAAAACAGATTAAGAATCTATATGGTTAACCATATGTTGGCATCACTAAGCATCATGCAAACCCATGCAAACCCACTTAAAACTGCTTTAATTACTCTGTCTCCATCAGCCACTGTTCTGCATAACAACAAAATAATCAGCACTGCCAAAGCTTGTACCCAGGACCCTGTCCACTAAACTCAGAGGAATGCACCACTACACCATTTGAGCTGTAGGAATTGCTGATGCTTTTTCAAACATATCATTCAGCAGAGTCATTCAACAGTAGAAAAAAAAACTCTGTGGAATCACTCAGGTTTTGTATATATACATATACAGATATATATGTATGGAGATACATATATATGAAAAATATATTAAAGATATATATATATATATATGGGTACATATCACAAGATCGACAACTTAAGATGTCGACAGTTACTTCACTGACAATTCAAATAACCGACATCGCAAATCATGGACGTTTACCAGGTAAGGGGTTTAAATTCACTACTCATGCCTACCATGGTTTAGTAAGTGTGGCAGTGTCATGCAACCATGGTAGGCATGAGTAGTGAATTTACATCCCTTACCTGGTAAACGTCCGTGATTTGCGATGTCGGTTATTTGAATTGTTGGTGAAGTAAATTTCGACATTTTAAGTTGTCGATCTTGTGATATGTTCCCATATATATATATATATATAAATATATATATATATATATATATATATATATATATATATATATATATATATTAGTACATAACATGTAGTGCAGTCATACCTCAGAACCATACCTCTCAACTCATCTACCAAAGGCTGTCAAAATGGGGGAACAATGGGTCAAACGTATGGACGTACTTTCAATATTCCCATTAGAAATGTAGACAGTTGCAAGAGTAACAGGGCTTGTTTCAGCATAAATTTTCAGAAGGATATGAGGTCTGACACTGAAATGTATGTCATCATTTACTGACATAAATACTCAGATCATTACATGATTTACTAGAGAAATATGAATGATTTGTGGAACAGACCAAAAATTTGAGCAATAAACCTGGACATTCTGAAACAATCTAGCCAGTTGACAGGTATGCTCAGAACTCCTTAGTGCAACAACTTTGGACCAAGCCTGACAAAGTAAAGGGAGAAAGCCATGAACATAGGGACATATTTGAAATACATAAGTAGATAAGCTGCGAAAGTTATTTGCAGTAGCACTGTCAGTTCTAACATATATTGCTTGAAATGGCACAAGTCCAAGACTCAATTAATCCTCATTAGTTAGTGACTTAAATCCTGAGATCATCCCACTGATTTGTCACAAATACACAACAGTTAATGGTACCAGACCAAAGCTATGATCCACACTACTGGACTTCCTACGAATATCTGGACATATCATGACATTAGAGAAACCACACCGAGCTGCTAAGCATGTCAACCAGCATCATCCAAGCTACAGTCAGACTGACACAGCACTACCCCAAGTCAGCTATGGGGAAATACACATGCATTTGCAAATATATCAGGCACTACAGGGATGTAACAGAGCTGAAAAATGGACACCAGTGTGAAAGTGCATACCCACAACAAATTCCACCACAGTAACAGTGACATACCGGTAAGCCAAATGAAAACTAGAGTATAATGACTGTGTGAACAAAAATATAATGTTTGCCACTCACACACTACCCCTACATATACTGGCCCAATTCACAGTGTAGTAGGAATCCTGAGGTGATACGGGACATATCTCAGTCTGCCCCTACAAACATATACAGCCGACAGACCACCAAAAACTGGAGCAGCATGCACAGTCAGATAGAAAAAGAAGCCTTGACACTTACATCTACCCGCCTCCTTACACAGCTCAACTTACATCTACACAGTACAGTGTTACACAGTCCTGACAGTCTGTTAATAATCACCAGACATACACAGACCTCTCAATTGTACAGATTTCTACAGAAAATACAGGCTTTGTCCTTATATATATGGTCTCTACCTCATAATATGGCTGCCATTCTGCTACATCACTGGGATGATATCAGGAATGAAGGCACTAAATAATGATATACCATACCTGTCAACCTCTTACTGCATGACATCTGGACAAAGCCTGACATAACTGGGGAACAGAGGCCCAAAAACAGGGACATATTTGAAATATTGCTGTTAGAAATTGAGAAAGTTGCTGGTGTTACAGGGTTTGTTGTAACATATCTTTTCTGAGGGATATGAAGTTAGAAACACAAATGGCTGTTACCATTTACTAACTGCAATCTCCAGAGTATGCTACTGATTTACAAGGACAAAAATCTGTCTGAGGAACAGACCAAAAATATGAGCCACACATCTAGATATTCAGTGAAACTCTGTACAGTTGAGAGGTATGTTCTGTAGGAGTTGCCACTGTGCTATACAGGTGACCAGCAATAATGTGTACATGGGTGCAGTGTGTGCTAGGTGAAGGCCCATCACCAACTAATACTACTCATGAACTTCAGAGGTGTATATTAGTAGTAACATTAAGTGGAAAGGGCTGCACTGCATTATGCTGAGGGCCTGTCCAGTGTGTATGTTGTGGTCTGACTGTATGTCGTGAATGTCACCAGTTGGCTATTGTGAGGTCTATGTAATGGCGTTGTGCCACCTCACCCATATGTGTCTGTGTGTGCATGTGTGTGCATGTGTGTGTGTGTGTGTGTGTGTGTGTGTGTGTGTGTGTGTGTGTGTGTGTGTGTGTGTGTGTGTGTGTGTGTACCAGCAAACCTTATAGTGCAGGTATTAATGTACATATGTTATCTTCCCCTCACAGGAGGATATGGTGGATGTGGTCCCTCCTGCTTAGAATCTGATGTCAGTGTCTCTGCAGACCCTGACCATGATGGTGGTCCTAGTGGGGCACAAGTGGGGTTGTCAGGGGCTGAATCTGTGCCATTGGTTGGCATCCCACAGTCATCCACAACATGCCAGCACACAGTCACAGTACCCACACATACCCCATCCCCAGCAGCCATAGATAATGGACAGTTGGGGGTGGTGATATGGAACAGGCTAGTGTGGTGACTATGGCAAGTGTGAGTGTAGACACTAGCTCTAGCCAGAGTGCAGGTGAGGTCCCACAAAGGTGGGTAGACAGGGGTGCTCGAAGGAAGACTGCTGTCCATCGAGCTGCTATCACAAGTGCCACAGCAGGTGTCATCAGATGCATGTTTTGGGCTGCCATGGATGCACAGGCATGTAGTGAATGCAACACCAGACAAATACTCAAGGTCTTGGATGCAACTCTTCCTGGTTTACGTGATGACATATGTGGCCTTGTTGAGGCCACACATCAAAATACTGAGGTCATGAATAGATGCTGGGGTGAGACCTTGGCAATCCTCAATCATGGAATGTCTGTGCTGCATGTCGTGGGAGATGGGCATTGGCTATGTGGATGTAGGTCAGCACCAACATCAGCTGAGAGTCTACTTGGCCATGCTTCTTCACCCTCCTGTAGTAGCAGTCCCACCAGTAGTACCAACTGGTGGGTGCTGTCCACACCACAATGGAGCAGGTCATGGGCATGTGGTCCTGGCCGGTCCCATCAGGGACATGGATCCAGCAGACAGTAGTCACTATCAGGGAGTAGGACAGCTTATAGCCTTGGTCCTGGTGGTGCCAGTGAGACCCATGGCAGGCACAGTTCACATGTCCATGGCCAGATATAATGAACTGTATACCTTGCCATATATGGTCCACAGCTGTCCAACATACCCCTGTTTAAGGAAGCCACGTGGCGTGACTGTGTGCATACAAACACACACACACATCACCATCACAGCCAGGTCACCTCCAGGCACACACACACCACCTCTGCAAGGCCCATTCATAGAACACCCCTCCAAACACATGCATGATGTTAACTGTATGGTCCAGCCTAGGCCTCTGGCAAACCCACACAACACCCAGTACATATGATGATACCTGTGCCACATCCCTGTCATCCATACCAGCGATGCAGGGACATGCTAATATGCTTCTGATGCACAGGGTCAATTAAGTACAGTTTAGCTATGTAATGCTGTGTATGGTGCTGTCAACTGGCATTTGCAATGGGTACACTTCAGAGCATGTGTACCATTTTAGCCATGATGCATTAGTAGTGTTAGTAATGCTGACGGAATGTAGTCTCACATGCTGTATTCTGTTTGTGCTCTAGGTGTCTGTATGTCAGCAGAATGTGGCCCTGCAAACATTGGCAATGAGGCATATGGTAGAGTGGCAACACATCAGTTGCGT
>NC_056739.1:523328771-523358771 GCF_019279795.1 Protopterus annectens | reverse complement strand
TGACACTAGGCATCTGTGTCAGTGAGGCCCTTTTGTAAGATGTCCACATCATTAGGAGTTTTGATTATGGCTCCTCGTTTATACTCATCTGCAAACTTTGTTAGCCAAAGACCTTCTGTGTTAGCCTGTACTTCAGAAAAGTAGATACCAAACAGAAGAGGACCCAGGACTGAACCCTGTGGTACTCCACTTGTCATTGGTCTGAAGTTGGATTTGGAATCTGCTACTTTCATAGTGTGGGTTCTGTCAGTGATTCAGTTGACAACCCATCTTGTGACATAGGGATTTATACCTAGTTTAGTGAGTTTAACTATAATTCCAGAGTGGGGGTGGTGTCAAAAGCCTTGGTAAGATCTAGATAGGCTGTGTGAACCACCTTACCCTCGTCTACAGCTTTGATGACTGCTTCAAAGAAGTTAATCAGGTTTAGGAGACATGATCTGCCTTTTACAAACCTGAACTGAGTGGGGTCCAGGGTTTGGAGATTATCAATGTCTTTGTTTATAAATTCTATGATGATATGTTCCATGGCTTTGCAGACCAGGTTCTTTAGGCTAATGGGGTGGTAGGTCTTGCAGTCCATGGTGGTTCCCCCTTTGTGGAGTGGAATAACCATCGCTATGCACCACTCAGTGGGCACAAGGCCTGAGGTGAGGCTATGATTGAACATGGTGCTTAGGTGGGGTGCCAGTTCATTCTGTAGTTCATGCAGAATGTAGCCTGGGATGTTGTCAGGTCCCGTGGACACTGTCTTCTTGGCTTTGGAGAGTTTGGTTTTTACCTGTGCAGCTGTGATTACAGGAACATTGCATTATTCTGGAAGAGAGATGGGCCCTTTAGGGGCTGAGGGGGGGGGGGTAAAGTTAGCACAGAACCTATCTGCCAGGATTTTGGCAATATCAGTTGGTTCTGTATATTTAGTGCCATTGTGCTGTAACTCAGGGCAGATCTGAGTGTTGCCATTAAGATTCTTGACTTAGCTATAGAATGCTTTGTGGTTGTCTTTAGAATCAGTGGCAATTTTGTTTCCATAACTAGATTTGGAGGATTTTATGAGGTGTCTCAGCTTCTTACTGAGGCTGACCAGGGAGTTCTTCCAGTCATGAGATTTTACTCTTTTTAGCAACAGTTTTTTTCTTCTGTTGTAGAGTTTGTTTATGGCAGGTGACCACCAGATTGGCTTCTTTTTTTTTGGAGGATAGCATCTTGGTTCTGTTAGGGAGACATGAGCCATGCACTTATGTAAGTGCTTATAAAGTGCATTTGTGTAGGATTCAGCAGTCGTACCTCTATTGTCCATCTGCATGGGTGTTGTGAAGTTTGCCACTTCTGTCTTAAGAAGAGTGAAGTTGGCTTTAGAGAAATTTTTTACGATGGTTTCCCTAATGGGGGGGTGGGAGCAGGATACAGATGTCTAGGCTGATTAGCTTGTTGTCAGATCTGACCACCGAGGAATTGACCTCTGGTGTGGAACACTGATCACCCATGTTGGTAATGACCAGGTTTGGATATTGCTGCCCCTGGTGGGGGTGTGAATAATTTGATCTAAGATGTTGGAATTTATGAATTCCAGAAAACAATGAGCAAAAGAGTTGGTAGATGAGAAGTTTTC
This sequence comes from Protopterus annectens, assembly GCF_019279795.1. Classification (NCBI taxonomy): domain Eukaryota; kingdom Metazoa; phylum Chordata; order Ceratodontiformes; family Protopteridae; genus Protopterus; species Protopterus annectens. The sequence goes on along the minus strand of NC_056739.1, from coordinate 523,357,159 downwards.
CCAGTTAATGGTGGCGTAGTTGAAATCATCCATTATTAAGGTGTTGGGTTGTACCCTAATATTTTCCAGTGTATCAAGAAATGATGAATGGGAATCCTGGGGCATGGTGGGGGATCTGTAGCAAGTTACAATTTGGATTGAAGTCTTGCCCAGAGTTAATTGCACTTGGATAATCTCGGATGCATTATGTTGAGCAACTAGTCTGGAGGTGTGGATTTCCTTAATGAGTATGGACACACCTCCACCTTTAGTGTTTCGGTCCAGGTTAGGTGGCCGAAAGGTGTGATATGAATTATAGCCTGGTAATGCGGGGGTGCTCTCTGGAACCTTTAACTATGTCTCTGTCACTGCACAGATGTCGATAATCTCCATTTTAATGAGTGCCTCGAGTGAATGCATTTTGAGGTTTAGACTTCTAGCATTGAGTAGCATTACCCTCAGATTTTGCTTGCTTGTACCTGTTATGGTGGTGAATTTGTCATTTGAACCTTGCCTAAAAAAGGCACTGTAGGGGTGGCAAGAGCCTTAGCCTGTATCCAGAATCCCAAGGGTGACAGGTGCAGACCATCTCTGGCAAAGTATCATGGTCTGTCAATCATGTCATCCCAGGCAGACAGATACTGGATCCCCTTAGAATGACACCAGATGCTTAACCAATTGTTGATGTCAATCATTTTGTCCTTGTACTGTGGTATCATTCTGGGTGATGGCAGGATGCTACTCAGGACTAGGGTCATACCTGCCTGGGCTGCAAGATCAGAGAGATCCTCCATGTCTCTTTTCATATAGTCCAGGGAGTATGTCTCAGGTCATTCACACCAACATGGACAATGACAGAGTCATATTTGTACTTTTTGTGCAGTGACCTGAGTGTGTGCATTATGTGACAGATACTGCCACCCAACAGGCAGCTGACAGTAACTTTCTCCTTGTTTAGCCTGGTGAGTGGAACATCAATGTGCCTGACTATAGAGTCACCTATGACTATAATGCTGGTACGTTGTTATGCCTTGTGGGCTGTGGTTGAGTGGTACACTGAATTTGTGGGCTATGTGTCATTTGGGTTGTGTTGGGGGTGGAGGTTGCATGTTTTCTGCTTTGGAGGTCTCTGTTGCTAGAGCTGATTTTTATTGAGAGCCTCCGCGAATGTAGGTGTGTGTTTTGTGTTGCAATGTGTGTGTTTTGGTAGTGTAGGTTTTGAGGGACTATGTGATGAGTGTGGTGTGGTGCAAGTGTTTACCTTCTCCTCTTGGCTGTCTAGTCCAGTCTTGGGTGAAGAGAGCTTTGCTTCCAGTTTGGCTATATATGTGCATTTTCACAGGTTGTAGTGTTGAGTAGTAGGAGGAAAGGGTTGTCTGTGTACATGAGGCAATTGCTGCATTGCCCCAAGATGCCCAGATTCATCAGGTAGACAGGAGAAAACACCAGGAGCTGACCCTTAGACATGCCTGGATAGTTGCTTATTTATTAAGTACTAAAAACTGTTTTCCTCTAGACAAGTGAGGAAAGTTGAGTGCTGTAGTAATTTGTAGCTTATTTAGTGCTTACAACAAATTCTGAACAAGTGCTGAGCTCTGTTATTCTATCAACCTTCTAACATTATGAGAGCAATATTTCAAATGTGCCCCCATAATTGCCCCTTTATCCCACCATTATGTATGGCTTTGTCCAGATCTCTTCCTCTACGAGGTTGAGAGGTATGCTACCTTCATTTAGCACCATAGCTTTACATTTGCATTTTGCTGACTGTGTTATGTTGGTAGTATGAACCCCATGACATTTCCTACAAAGGCACTATGGGTTCATAGGATCATAGGTTCATAGGTAGGTACTAGGCTATCGGCCCTGGGGTCTATACAAGCCCAGCCAAAAAGGTACCCTAGCTTTTCCCTCCCAAGAAAATTATTTTCCTGTGCCACTGTCGAGCAGAGCCACAGAGGTGATCCCTGGGGTGAATTTCCTATTTCCCATCCAATCATCAAGATTTTTCTTGAAGAGTGCTAATGAGGAGCTTTGTCTGATATCGATAGGTAGTTTATTCCAGTGTATGGGAAGTCTCTGGGACAGGAATCTATCCCTCCGGCATGTTCTGTTTATTGTGTTGACAAGGTTTAGGTCTCTGGAGCATGTAGCTCAGAGGGATTGTGATTTCTTTAAGTGGAGCATGTCCAACAGCTCTGGGTTTGACATAGCTTTGTATGTTAGGCGGAGATCACCTCTGAGTAGGCGATATGTGACGGAGTAAAGCTGGAGTTTTTTGAGATGGTCTGCATAGGGCATCTGTTTGAGGCCAGTAATCCTCTTTGTGAGGTATTTCTGTGGCCTTTCCAGTTGTTGTAGATGTCTTGCAAGGTACATACCAAAGGGGCATTGTACTCTATAATGGGTCTAATGAGTGATGAGTAGAGGGGGACAATGACCTCTTTTTTTCTAGATGAGAAACCTTTTGTGATGAGTTGTGCCATGTAGAAGGATTTCCTGACTACTGTGGTGATGTGATTATCAAAGGAGAGACTACTGTCCACCTGTGTCCCAAGGTCTCTTGTCACACTTTCAGTGTTAAGTATACTACCGCCTATGTTGTAGTTCATGGGTACAGAGTTTTAACAAAGGGGATGACAATGCACTTTTTGGCATTGAGCTTGAGGCCATTGCTTTGACACCAGGCATCTGTCTCAGTGAGGCCCTTTTGTAGGATGTCCACATCATTAGGAGTTTCGATTATGGCTCCTAGTTTGCAGTCATCTGCGAACTTCATTAGCCAAAGACCTGCTGTGTTAGCCTGTACTTCAGAGAAGTAGATACCATACAGGACAGGACCCAGGACTGAACCCTGTGGTACTCCACTTGTCACTGGTCTGAAGTCGGATTTGGAGTCTGTTACTTTCACAGTGTGGGTTCTGTCAGTGAGTCATTTGGCAAACCATCTTGTGACATAGGGATTTATACCTAGTTTAGTGAGTTTATCTATAATTCCAGAGTGGGGGATACTGTCTAAAGCCTTGGCAAGATCTAGATAGGCTGTGTGAACCACCTTACCCTTGTCAACAGCTTTGGTGACTGCTTCAAAGAAGTCTATCAGGTTTTGGAGACATGATCTGTCTTTTACAAACCCGAACTGGGTGGGGTCCAGAGTTTGGAGATTACCAATGTCTTTGTTTATAAGTTTCATGATAATACATTCCCTGGCCTTGCAGACCAGGCTCATCAGGCTAATGGGGCGGTAGTTCCCAGGGTCCATGGTGGCTCCCCCCTTGTGGAGTGGGATAACCATCATTGTGCGCCATTCAGCAGGCACAAAGCATGAGGTGAGGCTATGATTGAACATGGTACTTAGGTGGGGTGCCAGTTCATTCTGTAGTTCATGTAGAATGCAGCTTGGGATGTTGTCTGGTCCCATGGATGCTGTGTTCTTGGCTTTGGAGAGTGTGGTTTTTACCTGTGCCGCCTTGATTACAGGAACTTTGAATTCTTCCAGTATAGAGATGGGCTCTTTAGGGGGTGAGAGGGGGGTAAAGTTAGCACTGACCCTATCTGTCAGGATGTTGGCAATATCAGTTGAGTCTATATATTTAGTGCCATTGTGATGTAACTCAGAGCAGATCTGAGTGTTGCCATTGAGATTTTTGACATAGCTATAGAATGTGTTGTGATTGTTTTTAGAATCAGTGGCAATTTTGTTTTCGTAACTAGCTTTGGATGATTGTATCAGGGATTGTAGCTTCTTACTGAGGCTGACCAGAGAGCTCCTCCACTCATAGGATTTTACTCTCTTTTGCAACAGTTTCTTTCTTCTGTTGTACAGTTTGTTTATAGCAGGGGACTACCAAACTGGCTTCCTTTTTTTGGAGGATAGCATCTTGGTTCTGTTTGGGATAGCACAATCCATGCACTCATGTAAGTGCTTATAAAATGCAATTGTGTAGGATTCAATAGTTGTAACTGTATTGTCCATCTGCATGGGTGTCAAGAAGTTCACCACTTCTGTCTTAAGAAGCATGAAGTTGGCTTTGGAGAAATATTTTACCATGGTTTCCTTAATGGGGGGTGGGGGCTGGATGTGGATATATAGGGTAATTAGCTTGTGGTCAGATCGGACCAATGAGGCATTGATTTCAGGTGTGGAACACCGGTCACTCATGTTGGTAATTACTAGATCTAGGATATTGTTGCCCCTGGTGGGGGTGTTGATAAGTTGATCCAGGGCTTTGCAGTTTATGAATTCCAGAAAGCATTGAGTGAAGGAGTTGGTACATGAGTAGTTTTCCCAGTTAATGGTGGGGTAGTTGAAATCACCCATTATTAGGGTGTTTGGTTGAACCCTAATATTTTCCAGTACATCAAGAAAAGAGGATTGGGAATCCTGGGGCATGCTGGGTGATCTGTAGTAAGCTAGAATTTGGATTGCAGTTTTTCCCAGAGTTAGTTGCACTTGGAAAACTCTGGCTGCATTATGCTGAGCAACTAGCCTGGAGGTGTGGATATCCTTAATGAATATGGACACAACTCCGCCTTTAGTGCTCCGGTCTAGGTTACAGGGCCGAAATTTGTGGTATGAGTTATAGGCTGGTAGTGCAGGGGTGCTCTCTGGAGCCTTGAACCAGGTCTCAGTCACTGCACAGATATCGATGTTCTCCATTTTAAGGAGTGCCTTGAGTGAGTGCATTTTGAGATTTAGACTTCTAACATTGAGTAGCATCACCCTCAGTTTATGCTTGCCTGTTCCTGTTACGGTGGTGAATTTGTCATTTGAACCTTGCCTAAACAAGGCACTATAGGGGCGGCAAGAACCTTAGCCAGTATCTGGAATCCCAGGGGTGACAGGTGCAGGCCATCTCTGGCAAAGCATCGTGGTCTGTCGACCATGTCATCCCAGGCAGACATATACTGGATCCCTTTAGAATGGCACCAGAAGCTTAGCCAATTGTTGAAGTCAATCAATTTGTCCTTGTACTGCGGCATCATTCTGGGTGATGGCAGAATGCTACTCAGGGCTAGGGTTATACCTGCCTGGGCTACAAGATCAGAGAGCTCTTCCATGTCTCTTTTCATGTAGTCCAGGGAGGTATGTCTCAGGTCATTCACACCAACATGGACAATGACAGAGTCATATGTGTACTTGTTGTGGAGTGACCTGAGTGCATGGGTTATGTGGCGGATCCTGGCACCTGACAGGCAACTGACAGTAACCTTCTCCTTGTTTAGCCTGGTGAGTGGGACATCAGTGTGCCTGACTATAGAGTCACCTATGACTAGTGTGTTGGGTACGTTGTTTTGCCTTACTGGCTGTGGTTGAGTGGCACACTGAATCTGCGGGCTATGTGTAATTTGGGTTGTGTTGGGGGATGGAGTTTGCTTGCTTTTCTGCTTTGGAGGTCTCTGTTGCTTAGACAGATTATTATTGAGAGCCTCTGTGAATGTTTCTGTGCTACTATGTGTGGATTTTGGTGGTGTAGATTTAGTGAGACTATGTGATGAGTGTAGTGTGGTGCAAGTGTTTACCTTCTCCTCTTGACTGTCAAGTTCAGTCTTGATTGGAGAGAGCTTTACCTCCAGTTTAGCTAGATAAGTGCATCTCTCACAGGTTGTAGTGTTGGGTGGTAGGAGGAGAGGGTTGTCTGTGTACATGAGGCAATTTCTACATTGCCCCAAGATGCCCAGATTCATCAGATAGATAGGAGAAAACACTGGGAACTGACCCTTGGATATGCCTGAATAAAAAACTATTTTCCTCTAGATAAGTGAGGAAAGTGAGTACAAGAGCCGTTTTTCTCTAAGCAAGTGAGGAAAGTAAGTACCAAAACTGTTTTCCTCTAGGTAATGAGGAAGGCTGACTGCTGTAGTAATTAGTAGGTTATTTAGTGCTTACAAGTTCTGAACAAGTGCTGATCACGAATAAGCAAATTCAAGTGCTAAAACTAAGAATCTGTATCTTGACTAAAATAGTTACAGGAAAGGGGGAAAACAGGTGCAAATGTGAGCTTTTAAATCAGAAAGTTGAGAGAGATGGAAAAACTTCCCAAACAGCCAATAGCTACAATTTCTGGGCCAGAACCACTCCTTATGTGGTAGATAGGTTACCTAGTGCTTACCACTCCCACTGATAAGCTAAAAGGCTTCCATCCAACACAGAAAGCTTGTGGGGGGGGGGGCTCAGAAGCTTACATACAGTCCTTGATACAGCAAATCTGAATCTGGACTATACTAGTTACAGGAAAGGTATTTTTATATGTATGTATGTATGTATGTATATATATATATATATATATATATATATATATATATATATATACAGAAAAGTAGCTAAAACAGCAGTAAAACAATTCAAATGCAGTGCAAGCTAACACACTTGAATATGTGGCAATGTTAGACCAAACAGTTTAATAAATGCAATTAAATTAAAAATGACTAAAAACAAGTGCAGAAGGAGTCTATTAGGTAGAATGAAGTAAAGAGATGGGACTGGGGGGAGTGTCCCTGATCAAATCTACAGTGGATGTGGGCAACTGCAAAAGCCTCCAAATTTAAACAACAAGACAGGAATAGGGAGAGTGGGTATGGGAAAACAACACCTTCAGCAGAGATCTGAAAAATTATACAGTGAAGTAAAATAACAGTGCACAACTCTGAAGTCAGCCAACAATGATATAAAATTAGTCAAACAACAACTACCAGTACACAACTCTGAAGTGCCAGAAAAATATACTCAGCTCTGTATATCTCCAGATAGTTTGAAGAGCACTCTGTCAGGACACAGGAAGCCTCCAGCAATGATGTACAGTGGATGAGGCATGGGCCTTTGCCAGAGGCCTGTAGGCCATGTGAGACTGATGCAGGCCATCTGTAGCAAGGCAGTGCATTCTGTCACTCATATGTTCCAAGGCTGCCAGGCATTTGACCCACCTGGGGTGACAATGGTAAGTGACAGAATGCACTGCTGTGCTACTAGGCACCATACCTCTCTATGTATTTGAGCCAGACATCTGTACAAAGCCATTAGTAATTGGGTGACAAAGGCTTAAATGGACCATTGTAACTATTGGCCTTACAAACCTGGAAGAGTAATACAATAACAGATTTTTCATTAGCATGCATTTTTCTATAGGGTATGAAGTCTGAGACACTACAATCCATCATTATTTTCTGATTTAGACTTTCGTGGTTTGCCAGTGATTTATCAGAAAACCACTATTTTGGAATAAAGACAACACAAATATGATGTAAACCTGTGTACATTCTGCAAAAGATCTGAACAGCTGTGAGGTATGGTAGGCACTGTGTAGGTTACTCCAAGCTGTGTACTTTCATATGTGTGGTCCCATGTACATGACCTGTCCAGTTTCCCAGCAGTAATGGATATTGACATCTGAACAGTGTGTACAACTCCCACCATAGGTGTAGCTGACATGCAAAATAGTTGCCACTGCATTTCATGGAACATGGTCCTGTCTACCACAGTACTGTACCTAGGCCACTAGGACACAACAGCTGTGAGAAGTTGCTGGCCACATCCTGACAGTATTCCCCACACATATGTATAGCTCACTGACCCCTGCATATTGTGGACAAGTTATCATGTTGATTGGGACAGCCCTGGCAATGTGTGTCTGCTGCCATTACCCTAAAACTTACATGTTACTGCATTTGTATGGGCATACGGGTGTGGAGGGGTTAAACCTGTCAACAGTACACCTTTGCACAGACTGTGCTGATATTGGCTTTGCATTCTGGTTCCATTTAGCATAGTATTGTGCCTTTCTTGGAGAACAGAGGCATATCACTAGAGACCACAGGTTAGATTGTAATGCCATGCAATTGAGTTTCCGACTTCTTACCATTCAGATCCTTACTGCAAATGCAAAGCCTGCTGCAATGCCACTGTGTAAGTCTATAGGGGAGTATTTTGTGGTCCTTTGCCAGACATTCTTTTATGGTTATCTATGGCTGACTTGCTGTGTGAGTCTGAGGGATGAGTATGGGATCCCCACAATGACATCTATGCATGTGACCTATGACCCCCCCTTAACCACCCCCCCCACACACACACACATATACTGCAGTGGGATTTGTCACCTTAAATGATACTGCATAGTGTGGGGAGCCAGTATTGTACAGACATTTCCTAGTGTTCCACTTAGCTGTCAGTTGTCTGCTGCTATCCCAGTAGGCTACGACATTCCCTTGCATGCATGCAGCATTACCATAGATATGCTATCAAAACATACAGATCCATTCATTAATTGTTAAGCAGACTGACTTACTTTGTGCCTGCAGCAGTTGTGAGGAAAGTGCTTGAGGGATGCCTATGTTGGCTGCACACAGTACACTGCCTATAACTGGTAAGTTACAGGTAATGTGATATGTGTGTCATCCATTTTACTGTGTGTGTGAGTTACAGAGAGGTGTCAGTCCCTGGGTCCCTACAGGTCAGTGTTTGTGCTATGCGTTGCCTCTTTGCCAAGGCTGGGGCATACTGGGTATGCCTCCATCTGCCTACAGGAGCAGGCTCAGGGACCTCCTCCTCTGAGTCCCTCTGTGCCTGTGGAGACCTTGGCAATGGTGGGGGGCTGTGTGGCCCTTCCCCCTGCTTTTTCTGCTACAGATATTTCCACAGGATCTTATTGTGTAGCATGGCACATACTATGAACACGTGTGCACATGTGGCTGGAGAGTACTGCAAGGCTCCATCAGATATGCCAAGGCAGCGGAACTGTGACTTGAGCATCCCAAACACGTGCTATATAATGATCCTGGTTTGTGCGTGTGCCTCATTATGGCATTCTTGTGGGGCTGTGTATGCATTTCTGATGGGTGCCATCATCCACAGCTCCAGTGCATAGCCAGCATCCCCCACCAGATGGCCATACAGGATGTCCTCACTGGCAAATGCCTGGTACAGCTATGACAATTGCCAGATGTAATAGCTTCCAGGACTGCCAGCACACACATTCATGATAATGCCCTGGGCATTGCACATGACCTGGCAGTCAATGGAGGGGAAGCCCTTGCAGTTTATGTATACCCTACCCTGTTTACTGGGTGGTCCTTTGATGTGGATGTGTGTGCAGTCTATCGCACCGCGTATCTCTGGGTATTCTGCTACACAGTTGAAGAGATGCATATTGCTGGTCCTCTCCTCACAGGTGTTGGGGAAGTAAATGTGCTCATCAGCATATGGTAGGATGGCATCCAGGAACTGCTGGAGTGCCCTGGATGCAGATGCTTGTGAACCCCCCCCCCCATGATGTCCCCAGTAGGCCTTTGTAAATTACCTGTAGTTAGTATTCTTAAGGCTACACATACCTTGGTATCCACTGGGACGAGTTCCCCTCTGTTGGCTGTAGATCTGAGTTGATGCTGACACAGCTTGATTATTGATGAAGTATGTCTCTGTCCACCCTGTAGCACTCTACTGTCTCCAGATCATGTAGCCCCTGGTAAGTTACCATGAATCTGAACACTCTTCTCATCCTCCTCGGTCTGTGGCAGTTGTCAGCATTATCCCCCTCACTGTATTCAGCCTCTAGCACATACTGATGGATCAGAGCAATGGCAGCCCCTAACTTTTTTGGTTAAACTTCCCCTGCATATGTACATCAATGGTGCAGAGCTTGTGGGAAAAAACAGAGTGTAAGGTGTTAGCTTGGTTTATACTGTTGTGCTGTAGATGCTGCCTGTATGATTGGCTGACTATGATGCATCCCACCTGCCAGCTATGTTATTTGTACATGATTGATTTTATTCTGCTATTTCGCTTTTTTTTCTTTTTTTTTATCCTCTTCTCATTTCTGCCCCTTTTAAGCCCTGAGGTGTGCCATGCAAACCCGGTGCCCAAAACAGTCCTGCTATTTCTGTTTATTTATTTATTTATTTTTACACCCAGTGCGCGCCGCGCAAACCCATTTAGCTAAGGTAAACAATGTGGATCGGCCCTCCCCTAGACATTCATTTCATGTAATAAGTCAATACCACCTCAGACAAATCCCCTTGCTTAGCTGTCCTTAGCTAAGCTCATCTGGGAGCTGTGGAGCTCCACTGTGCTTACACCAAGCACGACACACCCCCTTTTCATGTCTGCTGCTCCTCCTGCTTACACCACTGTCTTATGGCTCCTACATGGTTAGGTGCAGTCTGACACTTGTCTTCTTTTTGTGATTAAGTGAATTTCCCTCATTAGCATATCCCACTCCTTAGTCCCTAGTTACAGCACTACACCAGAGCCTTTCCCCTTAGCAACCACTGTTCCCTGTTATTGTTTTAATTCTGCATGCCATTGACTATAATGGCAAAATGCAAATTTCACTTAGAAGTGACTTTTAACATTTTGTTTTTATTTTCAATACAATCCTGTTTGCGCGCCACTGTGTTATGCTTAAACGTCCGAGATCGGCCAAAAAAAAAACTTTGATTTTTATAATTTTGCAGCACTTTTCCATGCCAATGGTCATATATTTGGCCATTGGCATGCCTAAGAATTAGAATACATGCTTTAGTTTCAGCTGTCATGCCTCTGTTTTGATTTTTGCAGAAATGTATTTACCTAGAAGCCAAATACATTTGTGCATGCTATACTATTCTGCCACGGATGCCTCCCTGCTTATTGGATCACTAATTGACCTCATTTGCATGGTTTTCAACAGCAAATGAGGTCATTAGCATAATCCAGTCATGGCCGTGGCAGAATAGTGTTAGCAGGCTCGTGCATGTCCCCAGGCTTATTTACTGGATTGCTCAGTGGCCATATTCCATGCAGGAATTGCTATACTATTCCTGCACAGAAAAAAAACATGTATTGAATCATGGTGAAGGTCTTGTATTTCAGCAATAATCTGCAAGTTGGTGTACATAACTAAGGCTTTACCCTTAGATGTAATAATTTGATCATAAGAGTGAAGGTCAAGTAATTAAACAAAGATAGTCATGGGTAAATCCTAAATTACTCAGAGAGGAATCATTTACTGCTATTATACAATGATAATATTTAGGACAAAAAAGCCTTGACTTTTCTAAATATTGTCATTGTATAAATAGACTTTAGTCCTCTTCCACTGGTTTCTGGTAGTCTGGGGTATCTATCATATACACTATGCATGTTCTTAGATTGCAAATGGCTGCAGTGTGCACTACTTTTCAAGACATTGAAAAGTCTGCATGATGTGGCTACCTCTCAGTTGTCTACATCTTCACAGAATGTCTAGATGTTTTCCTCATATTTTTGTCCTTTCTTTATACAAGCTGCAGTTTTCTGGCAAGTCATTGAGAGCTGACATCACTAAACAATGACAGACACCTCCATTTCAGAAGGTAGAAGGTTGCAAGTTACGCAGAGGAGTTGCTAGTGGAACCACTGCTGTCATCAAGAGCTGTTGTATTATTCGACTCAGCAGAGCAGGTTACTAGCATTTTTTTCAGTTTAAATTTTCTGCTTTGCTGCAATTGAAGTATAATTTTTCAAAAGTTCTGTAAGGTATTTAACAAGTTAACAGAATAGCAGATTTTGTCACTAATGTATGTTTTCTGAACAATAGAAATATGTTAACCATAATGATTGACATTGCTGTCACATAGAAATCATCAATGATTTACCTGAAATATTAAACATTTTACATGTATTATTTATTTATTTACCTTTATTGACTGGGAAAGTCTGATGGGGTAGAGCCCATTTTCACTGATGGCCCAGGAAAAAGAAAGCCCCATCACAATGCTTTGGTGCAGTGGTTAGCATTGTCGCCTCACAGCAAGAGGTTCTCCAGTTCAATCCTCGGCTAGGGTGCCTTCTGTGCGTAGTCTACATGTCCTCACGTGGGTTTCCTCTGGGTGCTCCAGTTTCCTCCCACATACAAAAGACATGCTGCAGGTGGATTGGACACTCTAAATTGGCCATAGGTGTGAGTCTGTGTGCCTTCTGTGGAAGGTTGGACACTGGGCTGACAACTCGACACTGTAAAACTCCACTGCCAATCATGAGTGGACAGGTGATCCACTGTGGGGACCCCTAACTGGGAAAAGCCAAAAGAAGAAGAAGACATTTCAGACAGTTCTCAAAAAAAAACAACTGTTAGATTTCCTCAGGAAAAAAAATTAAACAATTACAAGGCAGGTAAGTATATACAGTAAAGTATTTGCATCAAGAATTATAAGTCTATACAGTTCTGGTGTCTCTAAAATCTTTCAAGAAATAAATGAATTTATACTGTAGAATAGAAACACTGTAAAGAAGGTTAGTGTTCTTACTTTCCAGTGCAGAAAAAGTGTTCAAGAGTCCATGAGATACAATAAAGTAAGCCGTTAAATTATGTAGGAGGGAAGATTTTATATTGTATTGTTTAGGTTTGTAAAGAGTTCAGAAGATATAATGACGTTATAACATTATGTAAGAGACGAGATATTATTGTACTGGAGGATAATGGTAACAGCACTTGAGTGAGAGAGAGAGAGTGATAGGATTAGTTGTAGCTAGGCTGCCTGATCCAGACTGGTGTATTTGGAAGATTTATAACTTAGGTATACAGGGAATGCATGAGAGGGTAGAGCAGTTGGTGGGGGCAGTTAATAAAAAGAATGTTGAGAAAAGGTGTTTAAGAGGGGGATAAGGAGTGGTATATTGATTCACATGCATGAGGACAAAAATGTTAGCAATAAGTAACAGGAAATTTATGTTTCAAGAGACTAGGCAAAAACATGATTCAATCAGAGATGCACTGAATACTCTCGATGAATGAATGCTTATCTGCAGTATGATCAGTCATATTGCTGGTAAGAATACCTCTTAAAAGCCTGTCAAAAGTTTTTCAGAACATCTCTGAATTTTCTCATATTTTGCTTATAAAATATGTGACTAGTTTTCTAGCATATTCCAATAGAAAGAGGTCAGATTTCTTTCTTTTGTTTAGTATATGGTTAATGTACAATGGGCACTCTAATTTTGCTGTTCATTAAGCATACTCTTCCCCCTGCACCATATTAGTGATGGATAGTAACCCTATCCCTAATGCAGCTCCTTCAATAAGCACTCTGCAGCTTAGCATTAACACAAAATCTTCCGATAACACTGCTACTACACAAGACACACACAGAAATACAAACACACACAAATACAATGTAATGACACTATATCTATCTTCTTACTGGGTCCTAACCCTTAAATACACATACTCTTCCACAAACATACAAAAATCGATCTGCTCGATTCTATTGTTGGCCATCGAAAGGGCTTGCCAGCGAATGGCTGAACATCAAACAATAAGCATCAAAAGTTCCCTCAGCAAACTTTCATTTTATTGACAGGGTAAATAATGACTTGTCCAACACTTCCCCGTCTCACACATAGAAGTATTTAAACCCCTTTCCTCCACTGTAGTGCGGTATCAGGTATCATCATTGGTATATATAGTGAGGGGGTGTATGGTGGTGAACCCCCCACATTGGGGGTGTGGGGTGTGAAGCCGCCAACCTGGGTAGGTTGGAAAAACTTCCCTGTGTGAGATGAGGAAGTGTTGGGAAATAGTTACTAACCCTGTTGCTGAAATGAAAGTTCAATGTGTGAACTTTCAATGCTTTTTATTCCACGTTTAACCATTTGATGGCTGAACATAGACCCATCCACTCACCAAGCCCTGACTCTAATCCTGGCTCCCGCACACATGCACAGACTCTCTCTCCCCATCCAACCCAACTCAGATTTCTCCTCAACATTTATCTATTCAGCTCTCCATACCTTCAGTGTTAAGCACTACCCCTCACACTCATTGACCAAATGGACTTTTAGTGAAATTATGGGAACATGCATGTACTCACATTTATACACACATACACACACACACACACACACACACACACACACACACACACACACACACACACACACACACACACACACAGACACACACACACACACACACACACACACACACACACACACACACACATGCACAGCGTATGTGTGAGACTGCAAGCAGAAGGTGAAGGGGTATATTTTATTCAACCTTGTAAAGGGCAGCGGATGGTGAATGTTTAGCTCACAAGCATCATATGTTTAGGCCACATCTGGAGACTCTCTCTTTGTGGGCATATTAACGATGTAGACATCATGAAATGTTTTTCACATATGGGTTTAAAATAATATACCATGAGCCCCAATACTAACTTTGCAAGCTATCGTACTCTGGGATTCTCTCTTTTATGGTTCTTGCTGCATAGTGGTAGCTCTTTTGGGTGTTTCATTCTTTGTATGGAGGAAATACAAGGCAATAAAAATGGAAGCATGGAAACTTTACATAGTCTGCTATTGTTTTTGAAGTGTACAATCTCTTCCACTTTGTTTAATATTTAGGATGCAGTCTGGGATCTTAGGACGACTGAATGCTGGAGAGAATAGCAGTTTCACCTGGTACTCCATTACAAAAAGATATAGCACTAGTTAAAACAGAGACCTGCTACACTTTTGGGGTGCTTCTGTGTTACAATCACTGGAGATAAAGCAATCTAAGGTTCTGACAAAAGGAGACTAGTGTTATGGACTGTCTTAAGAAATGCTAGAGACACAAGAGACATACATTCAGTAGACAGAGTACTATGGGGCTGTGAAAAAGTTGAGAGACACTGACACAATACTAGCATGAAAATGTAGTGTTGCTTTACATCAGTGAGCCCTTGATCCCAGATAACAGTTTGCGGTTCAGATATTTAGAATCAAAGGAGTGATTGCACTGTAAGACTCCACTGTAGCATGCAATCCACAAGTTGTAGAACATCACAGGGTGAGAGTTGTGTGGTCATTCCTAAATAAGGAATTAACTCACATGTTGGATTATATAGGAACAAACAAAATCAAGATTATATTTGTCTGGTGGTAGAATGTGGCACTGTATTGTGTCAATAGAGATCACTGAATGGCATCAATTGTGCATATGTATACACTGCACAGGACCAATGTTTGCATGCAGTAGTTAAAAATGTCAGTGTGAAGAGATATAAGAATGAGGAGGGATAACCAAATTGTAATGGCTGTATGGAGATGTTTTATAATTATAAACAGAACTGCTTGTACTTTGCTACAGATTATTTCATCTGCTTTAATGTTTGCTAGATGAATAAATGGATTGTTTTCACATGAGGATAACAGATAAAGTGTTTGCATCCCCAGTCAAAAGTGACGTGTGCATTTCAGACATACTTCAGATGTACATTGCTTGCGCACAGTAAAAAAACCCTTGATACATGAATTGTATTTTTTTTCTTGATTTTCAAGACTTGTCACTCTCAGCGATTGTATTTATGTATGCCTAACCATTCAAAGTGTTATAGCCCCAGATACGCTAAGACCACTTTGATCTGGTGATCTATATGGAAACTGAATGTAAATCTTCAAACCTGAAAGCACTGCAGTATAGTTAGGAATATTAATGCCTACTTAATAACATTTCAATGCTCAGCTATTGTAAGCACTGGCAGATAGCCACAGTTGCCAAAATGATGTGTAGTTAATAAAATGCACATTATACAGCAAGAAAAAAATTAAGTTCAAATAACAGAGCAGCCGGGAAAAGGAGAGTTATAATTTATTGCCTTCAGGCAGCCTTCATTGTATGCATCACTGATTATGTTTGATGTTAAAAACCCCAGTCATAAATAAAACAAGCAATGGAAGCAGCAATATATCTGATATATAGAACAAAATAAAAGCAAAACAAGGAGAAAATCATTTTCAATTGCAATATAAGTTACCCACAACAATTTGGGTAACCAGACGTTTTATTCATAGCGGCATTTAATACTATTTTGAACTCGTTTGTTGGCTATAATTATAACAGCAGGAAATATAGAGGAATAGCAAACGGAAAAAAAATGTCGGACATCTGAAATAATTGGATTCTTTGTGACTAGAGTCTGATAAAGAAAAATTGCATTCTCAAATCCGATGAAAAAGACATATAATGAAGCCAAAGTTACCACCACTTTAGCTGCTTTTGTTTCTGCTGACTGGGATTGATTCTTCATATCACTTCTTATCTCCTTAATTTGTTTCTTGTGCTTAATTAAAATCAGAAAAATAGAAAGACTGGCAGTTGTCATAAGAATTAAAAATACAAAATCACGAACGATGTAAGAAATTGCAGTAAGCATAAATGGAGTATAATCGGCAAAATGAACTATACAGTATCCAAAATGGAAAGTATATTCCAGATTTGTCGAATTTATCTTTGATACAGTGTACATTGGTGGGCTAATTTCTGCTATCATATTTATTCCAAATATCACATAAAAAGCAATTAAAGAATATTTTGACAACCTGAGTTTTAAGACAAATAGTTTAGATGTAGTTGGACTCAAAGTAATGCACTGAATACAAACAAGAATACAAGTCAAGCAGATAGCCATGCCACGTGATACACGAGCTAAATACATTATAACTTTGCATTCGACATCACTGTAGAGATTTTTTAAACTGAAGAGAACAAATAATGTCACTGGGAGTCCCCTGGTCAAAATCAGAACTAAATTTACTATGGCAATTTTACATATGAAAATATCGGTTAGCAGCAGTTTATACCCCATTCCTGTTAGACAGATGAATGATATTGCGACTACTATGTTGCCAGGGATGCCGCTTACTACTACTGCAAGGAATACCATTCCCTTGATTATATCATATGCTTCCATTACTGTCAAATAGAGTACTTCCTGAAAAGAAAAAGAAATAAGATATGAGAAAAAAATGATGTTACTTTCTGTGCAACCTTCATTACCAGAACATGGCCTACTTAATAATTATGTGCTTTGACATAAAGCTTATAATTACTTATTTGAACAGGTGAATTAATAATAGTGTAGTAGTTTAATGCATGGATGTAACTACAATTAAAATGACTGCTAAGAGGTGACCTGTGTATGGCATACAAGGCATCCTCCAACCCATTACTGATAGATTTACTGCGCATCAACAAGTCAAATGGTATCAGAAATCTTTGATCTAGGGACCTAAACCTTTTCTGAAACATCAACAGATTGGTTTGGAGGGACAGGTATAGTTTGTAGAGGATACCACTGCTTTGGAACAGACTTCCAATCCACATAATACAAAGTTCATTCCTTTCCATTCTCAAGCACAACTTCGATCTATGGAAGGGAAATAGAACATTTAACCCAGGGCTGCCCCTGTACTACTAATGCACAGATGTATGTCCTAAATGCTTTAGCCCATGCATTACCCCCTCAAATTATCTATGGTATGATCTCACATATTCTTATTAGGGGTAATATATTATCATCAACCATGGGATGGGTATGGCCAATCTATAACCAAATGGAATAGATTATTTCAATTGCAACAAGGGAAAGTAGCTAGGCTTAAAATATTCCACAGGGGCACCTAGCTTAGTACTTACCTATGAACATTTGTTTCAGAAATTGTATACTCATCAGTGTTTTCAAAGTTTAAATTCTAATGTTCTTGTACAGATATATATCTAAAACTAAGCCAGCAAGGTGGCTTCTACAAGCTGACATGATTTGCAAAGAATGTACAGAGACATGGTTTGTATGGCATGTGCAAAGTGTAGTTACTAAGGAGTGTTTGCAAAAAGTTATGAAAAATATGAGATATGTTCTGTGTTTATAATAGTAAAATGGGGTGCAATATTGTTTTATCGAGGGCAATGTAAGTAATCATTAGATGTGTGTAATACATGGCATTAAAGCAAGGTAGATACTGTGAACATATTCTGAGATATAAGTGTTTTATTAAAAGCAGTTAAGGTTGTTGGCTATATTTTCATAACTGAATTAATTTAATAAAACTTGGTCACCTGCCATTTAGAAAATGATGCCATCTTTCACAAAAATATTAAACTGCATGATGTTTTCATTGAAGCTTGCTGTCATCTTAAATGCATGATTTTGTAGACTGACTTTGTTCTGAAATAATGTGAAAATATATCGCACAATCTGAACAGATTTTTGCATTATCAAAAAAACAAAAAACAAAAATGAGTGTGCTACGCCCACTTGTCATACATCGTTGCAAAGTTCTTATACAGGTAAACAATTTTCCCACTGATATCTTCGATATGCCTTACACACTTACAGAGATGCTACCATGCTGGACAATAACACTAGTAATTTTTGAAAAATTAAATACAGTTTTTTTCATAAATCTCCCATATAAGACTAGCATCCATAGGTAAACTTTTGAAACTCACACCAGTGCGTATTTCAATGTCTACAAAATAGCTTTAAGGGTTTATAGTTTTTGTAACTCACATAATTTACAGATGCTGTCAATCTTATGAAATGTCTTTTTAGGAAAGGATTTTCAAAATAATCCCTCAGGAAGCAAGTTGTTTCCTTTCATTAGAATACCTCAGCAAACATGGTAAATGATTAGTCCCCTCCTGACAGCATTGAATGAGTTAAATAATTTAGCATGCTTGTTCTAGCACTCAGCATCATAAAAAATAAAGGCTTTGATGACAATTCCCTCCTTCCCTACTATTGCTCTTCTTATCCTACTGTCATTAATTCTATCATCATTTTAATGCACAGATCATATCAGATAACTCTCTTTATAGTGCTTGTCTTTTTTTTTTGAGAGAAGTTCTAAGATCATCACTGATGCTGTCTTTTCCATGTAATGCTCACTGGAGTCTCTTGTGCCTTTATTCCTAATCAGCATCCCTCCTTCCATCTAACTTAATTTTCCTCATCAATTACACCTTATTAAATTCATAACCCTTTACTCTTACATTCCCAGTTCTAAGATTTATAGTTCATGGCTTTATTTTACTCCCCCTTGTTATGCAGCATGACCTCTCATTTTTAAAGAACATGTTATTTTCTTATAGCACTGCATATTGCAAGTTTACAAATATACAAATATTAATTTTATCATTACAGAAAATGTAAAAAAGCCAAAAAAGTTAGACGGTATATGTAATAAACTAGATTAGAGAGTGGGAAACCTGTAGATTGCACCGTTATTGGTGAATGAACGTTCTCCAGTAGGGTGTTTATCTACAGGTAATGCCCAATGGAAAATGAGTCTACCACTTTATGGCAGCATATCAAGCTGCCATGGAGTTTGGACTGAAAAAAACTAATGGCCATCATTATTTTGTGCTCACTATGCAGTGCTTTTGCTGATTAGCAAGTGTAAAATTAAATAAAAATTAAAGTAAAATAGAAAGGTGTGTGCGTGGGTTTGTGTGTGAAAGTGTATGAGTGTGAGAGAGAGCGAGATCAGTTGAGCTATGATTTTACATTTGCTAAGCAGTGCTTTTGCAGTTTAGTGAGTGTAAATAAATGAATGAACATATGTGTATGAGTGTGTTTATGTTTCTCCCAAGGGATTCAACAACATAAAATCCCATGTCTGAATAATGGCATGGCCTGAACACGGAGTTCGGAGCCTGTGAGCTTCAGGAAGGTAGTTTGGGAGCGTGCCCAAGCCTCCTAGCACTATTCCAGCATGGACACCACTGAATAATGCTAATTACCTCATTTGCTGGTGAAAACCATGCAACTGAGGTAAATTAGTGATTCAGGAAGCAGGCAGGCATCTGTGCCAGAATAGTGTCTGCTGCAGAAATGTATTTGCCTACTAGCTGAATTAATTTCTGAAAAAATCAAAACGGAGACAAATCAGCTCAAAGTAAAGCATGTACTATAATCTTTAGGCATGTTAATGGCCAAGAATATGGCTATTCGCATGGAAAAGAGTTGCAAAAAAATAAAAATAAAAGTTTTCTTTTTTAATTGGCCGATGTTGACTGTTTAAGCATAGGGCACCAGATTGCAAATGGGATTGTGATGAAAATAAAATTAAAAATGTGAAAAGACAACTTTAAGTGAAATCTGTATTTTGCCATTATAGTCTATGGCATACAGAATCAAAACAATAACAGAGAACAGTGGTTGCTAAGGAGAAAGACTGCAGTGTATTGATGTAACAAGGGACTAAGGCAGTGGGGTATGCAAATGAGCAAATTTTAATGAGTCACAGAGTGGGAGACCATGTCTGAATGCACCTAACCGTGTAGGAGCTATAATTCTGCAGAGTAAGCAGGAGAAGCAGCTGACATGAAAAGGGGGTGTGCCATGGTTGGTTTAAACACGTTGGTGATCCACAGCTCCCATTTCAGCTTAGCTAAGCACAGCTAAGCAATGGGGTGTGTCTGGGGTTGTATTGACTTTTTCCATGAAATGAAGAGCATGTTCATACCCAGGGGAGGGCCATTTCTACTGCTAAGTGTTTACTTTAGCTAAATGGGTTTGCACAGTACCCAGTGGGTCTAAAATTAACAAAAAAAAAAAAAAAAAAAAAAAACAGAAATAGCAGGACTGTTTACATTTAGGTACCTGGTTTGCGCGGCATGCTTCAGGGCTTAAAAGGGGCAGAAATAGGAAGGAAAAAAACAAAAAAACAAAAGGCAAATAGCAGAATAAAAGCAATCAAGTACAAATAAAATAGCAAGCAGGTGGAATGTATTATAGCCAGCCAATCATACAGGCAGCATCTGCAGCACAACAGTATAGACTGTGCAAACACCTTTCAGTCTGCATTTTCCCACAAACTCTGCACCATTGATGTACACACTCAGGGGAATTTTAACCAACAAAATGTTAGTGACTGCTGTCACTTTGATACATCATTATGTAGGCTGAGGGAGGTGAGGAAGATAATGCTGGCAACTGAACCAGACTGAGGAGGAAGAGAAGAGTGTTCAGACCCAGGTTAACCTACCAGGGTCTACATGATCTGGAGATAGTAGAGTGCTACAGGATGGACAGGGACATACTTCAGCAACTCATTGAGCTGTGCCAGTCTCACCTCAGAACCAGAGCCAACAGAGGGGAACCCATCCCAGTGGATACCAAGGTATGTGTAGCCTTAAGAATACTACCTACAGGTACTTTCTAAAGACCTACTGGGGACATCATGGGGGTCTCACAGGCATCTGCATCCACGGTACTCCACCAGTTCCTGGATGCCATGATACCCCACATGCTGGTGAGCACATTTACTTCCCCAGCACCTGTGAGGAGTTGACCAGCAATATGCTCCTCTTCTACCATGCAGCAGACTAGCCAGAGGTACTGGGTGCCATAGACTTCACGCACATGCCCATCAAAGCACCACCTGGTGAGCAGGGTAGGGTCTACATAAACCACAAGGGCTTCCCCTCCATCAACTGCCATGTTGTGTGCAATGTTCAGGGCATTATCATGAATGTGTGTGCTGGCAGCCCTGTAAGCTATCACGACTACCACATCTGGCATTCCTCACAGCTGTATCAGGGATTTGCCAAGGGCGAAATCCCATATGGACATCTGGTGGTGGATACTGGCTATGCACTGGAGCCATGGATGATGGCACACATCAAAAATGCAGACAGACCCACTCAAGAATGCCATAATGAGACATGCGCACAAACCAGGATCCTTATAGAACATGTGTTTGTGATGCTCAAGTCAGAGTTCTGCTGCCTTGACATATCTGGTGGACCCTTGCAGTACTCTCCAGCCACATGTGCACACATGTTCATAGCATGTGCCATGCTACACAATATGATCCTGCGGAAACAGCTGCAGCAGGAACAGCACATGGAAGGGCCATACAGCCCCCCCACCATTGCCAAGGCCCCCACAGGCACAGGTGGACTCAGAGGAAGAACCCCCTGAGGCAGCTCCTGTAGGCAGATGGAGGCATGCCCAGTATGGCCTGGCCTTGGCAAAGAGGCAATGCATAGCACACATTCTGACACTGTAGGCACCCAGGGACTGAGACCTTCCTCTGACTCGGCACACAGTAAAATAGATGGCACACACATCACACTACCTGTAACTTAACCATGTATAGACAGTGTACTGCGTCCATCTGACATAGGCAGCCCTCCACACAACTGCCACAGGCACAAGATAAATCAGTCTACCTAACAATTAATGAATTTATTAGTATGTTCTGATATCATATCTATGGTATTGCTGCATGGATGCAAGGGAATGGGGTGGCCTACTCTGATAGCAGCAGACAACTGACAACTATGTGAGACACCAGGAAATGTTTGTCCAATACTAGCCTCCTCACACTATGCAGTAGTACGTAAGGTGACAAATCCCACTGCAGTATATGTATGGGGGGGGGCAACTAACTGGTGGGGTCATAGGTCACAGGCATGGAAGTCAGTGTGGGGGTTCCATACTCACCCCTCAGCCTCACCCAGCAAGTCAGCTGTAGAAACCATAAAGAAATGTCTGGCAAAGGCCCACAAATGGCTATAATGATTAAACACCCCCCTACAGACTTGCACAGTGATAGCACAGCAGGTCTTGCAGTTGCAGTAAGGCTCTGAAGAGTAAGAAGACTGAACCTCAAATGTATGCCATTACAATTTGATCTGTAGTCTTTAGTGATATGCCTCTATTCCCAAGACTGGGCACAATAGTATGCTAAATGGAACCAAAATGTAAAGCAAATAGCGGCACAGTCTGTGTAAATGTGTACAGTTGACAGGTGTGCCCCCCCATATTCCCATAGAAATCCAGTAACAGGTATGTTTGCAGGGAAATAGTAGCAGAGCACACATTGCCAGGGCTGTCCCAATACACATGATAACATGTGGCATGTCCACAATATGCAGGGGTCATTGAGCTATGCATATGTGTGGTTAATACTGTCAGGATTTGGCCAGCACCTACTCCTGGCTGTTGTGTTGTAGTGGCCTAGGTACAGTGCCGTTGTTGACAGGGCCATGTTCAGAGAACTGCATTGCCAACTATTATGCATGTCAGCCACACCTATGGTAGGAGATGTACAGACTGTTCAGATGTCAATATCTGTTAATGCATGAAAGCTGTACAGGTGATAGACAGGGGGCCACACATATTGACAATACACAGTTTGGAGTAAACTACAAAGTGCCTACCATACTCCTCAACTGTACAGACCTATTACACAATGTCTGGAGGTTTGCATCATAAATGTGGTCTGTATAACATGAAATAGTCACTGCCTGGCAATTCATTGGCAAATCACACAAGACTAAGGTCAGAAAATATTGACAGATTGATGTGTCAGACTGCATACCCATAGAAACATGCATGCTAATGCAAAACCTGTTATTGAATCACCTTTCTAGGTTTGTAAGGCCAGTACTTAAAATTGGTACCTACATTTAGGCCTCCATTCCCCCAATCGCTTATGGCTTTGTCCAGATGTATGGCTCTCAGAAGCTAAGGTATCTGAAGGTCAATGTATTGCCAGTGTATAAAAGGCTGCCACCTTTCTGTGTCAGCACTGACAACATGTCAGTGGCGAACAGCCATACCCCTGGAATGACACAGGTTGTCACAGAAGGAGCACAAGTATGCCTTATATATCTGTTCTGCTTGTCCTAACATTGCATTTGCTTGCCAATTATTTCTCAAACAAGAAACGGTCATATCAAAACAGCAATGGGAGACAGTGGGGAAGCAGACATCAAACCCATAAGAGCAAACAAGCAATTACCAAACCAGTCTCCCAACTGTCTATGTTTGGCAGAACATGATTAACACCCTGTACCCATGTGTGGGCCTTTGACTGACGGTCATATTTTGGTCTGTGCAGATGTCAGTCTGTGATGGTATGACAGCTAGACCCACATGTAGCCTCATAATAACAGATAGCGACACAAACTGTCTAAGGACCACAGCAAATGGAGTGGTGCAATGATGAACAACCTGCTAAATAGGTATACTCAGATGTGTGAATTCCACAACCCTGTGCGATCTAATGGAATGTATTCCACCCACATCAGAATTACAAATACATAACAGCAGCCACTGTGGTCAAAGCCTGTGGCTGGACTATAGAAGGACAAAGACACACACATAAGCGAAAGGGGAACCACTGGCCAGACAAATGGAGAATGTGCACACCAGAACAGAATGTGCAGTAACATAGGTGCCGTGCAGTGTAAGTGGTCGGTAAATATCACCTGCAAATACACAACACACACCCATGTAAGTGGAGGTCTGCAACCAAACGAAACCCAAACAATGGACACCTCAGAGGCAAAAATCACATGAAAAACACACAAACCTACACACCACAGACCATGTAGACTGCACACACAAGGGTCTTGCAAACACTGAGGCCTTACCCCAATCTCCAAACACCTACCCTACACAAACAGGCTAACAGCGCTGTCCCTCTACCCTGTGCCATAGAGACTATGCTGAAGTGACCCCTGCCTGGCATACAAAGCAATCCAGACCCTGCCTTGATGGGACTGTAGCACATCTGGAACTCAAGGCCCACTACATCAACCTGTAGGTGCAGCATCATCCTGGGCTGTGATATCAGTATGGTTTGTTGGTGTGACAGATATGTGTACCACACCCCCCTTCCATCTGTGGAATTCACTTTCTGTCAACAGCAAGCCAAGTGCCTCAATAACCCTAGTGATGTGCTCCCTGTATAAGTGCATCGCAAACACAGAAGACAGTCCTGTGATCCCACCTGTGTCCCAGTTGGATAGGGGCTCTGTGTGCTGATGTGTCTTAGCACGGGCTACACTCTTGTCTGTGTGGGTTATAAGGGCTTCAGGGCCAATACCCTAGTAACATCATAGCAAACCACCAACCTATACACGACTGTCTGAAAGTGGTTCAACACATTACTCTGCACTGCTCTGCCATTGACATACCTGGAAGTCACAGTGCTATGTGGAATATACTACACATATAATGGACATGTCTGCAGAGTAACATGCACTCTGTACCCACACCCATATCTCCCAACCTCTGACAGCAAGACATCTGGACAAGGTCATAAATAAAAGTGGGACAATGGCACAATGATAGGCACGTGTTGTAAATATTGCCCTTACATACTGAGAAAGTTGGTAGGATAAGGGGTTTTGCATTAGCAGGAATGGTCTGTAGATTATGTAACCTGAAACAGTAATGTCTTTCAATATTTTGTAATACCAGTCTTCAATTATATGCAACTAACTTGCCATAAACACAAGTTTATGTAGACTGGATGAAACATCTAGGCAAACACCTGGACAATCTGCCAAAATATGTATTTAGAGAATCACAGGCCATGTTGGAACCAACATCGGACTATATGACTGTATTGTGTATACATGTCTTTGCATACAGATAGCTATGTACACCTTAAGTGTCCCTACACACTCCTATCAGACAAGATTTTCCTCAGACAGCTGCAGGTGGCCCATATGTGATATATCTGCATCTGTTGCATGTGATACACAGACATATATATGGGAAACAGATAACAATATGTCAAGCATACACACACACATAGTTGGGGTCTATATTATGCGAGTGAAGAGTCTCTTTATATCTGCATCTGTTGCATGTGATACACAGACATATATATGGGAAACAGATAACAATATGTCAAGCATACACACACACATAGTTGGAGTCCATATTATGCGAGCGAAGAGTCTCTTCTTCGAAGACATAATAATCGACACATATACAGCAAATGCTGTAAACCGCGAATGTCCACGTCCATGATTTTTTTCCTTGGGAAAAATTCAGTTAGCCATTATTGGGACTTGCCCTTTTCTTCAATGTAGAGAGATCTTGGAGTTGGTATATTTATTAGGGGGGTATGAGGGGCACAGCTTGATTAGTGGTTTAAAGTTTGTTTTTTATTTTACGGCCACGTGAATTTTTTCCAGAAAAAAAAATTTGCAGACATGGCCGTTAATGGTTCACAGCATTCACTATATATGTGTCAACTATTTTGTTCGAAGAAGAGACTCTTCGATCACATAATATAGACCCACATAGATATGGGGAAGTTTGAGACAGACAGTGCTAGAGAGAGAGAGACACAGGGGGACACACACAGTGTGAATCACACACATGGATACCATGAATAGCATGGAGTGATGTCTTGCTGCTGACAGCGGCATACCATTCGTAACCAGTCGCATGTGCCAGCTTGAGGGTGAGCTCCATTTTGTAATAGTACTGAGGTGGGGGGGTTGTAATATCACATCATCTGCAGGCGCACGCCCGCATGTGTATATGTGTGTGTGTGTGTGTGTGTGTGTGTGTGTGTGTGTGTGTGTGTGTGTGTGTGTGTGTGTGTGTGTGTGTGTGTATTTGTGTGTGTGTGCAGATCTAGGTATTATGAGGCTGTTCCCACTCAGTACACTTCCCATTGCCCTACTTTACAGGATCTGATGCTGTCATTCACCTTAGAAGTACCATTGAACACCTACCAGCCCTATAAGCTCTGTAGAGTGTGTGATAACTGCGTAGTACTATAGTACAAATAACTAGATAGGTAGGGGTTATAATCTTAGTCTTGGCAAATGTGAGAGTGTTTGTTTGTAGGTGAAACAGTTTTAGGCCATTCCCACTCACAACACTTCCCATTCCCCTACTTTAGCAGTCATGTTGATGTCATTCCCCTTAGAAGTACCTTTGTAGATGGGGGAGGTGGCCAAGGATGAACACAGGATAGCAGCAGATTTCTTCAGCTCCACCAATTTCATTACATTGACAGGAATCAATTACTTAAAAAATTAATTTTTGAAGTAATTTTCTTTCTAAATATGTTTGTTTTATATAGTTCTTGAACTATATCTAAAAAAGAAAGGAAATCTTAATAATATTCCTGTCAGAAATTACTTTGGAAATTTTCCTGTCAGTTTATCAGTCTGAAATGAGTTCCAGTAAGACAAATTCTCAAGACTCCAGCATTAAGAAAGAACTTCAGTCTCTGATAATTATAGTCCAGCAACTTACTGCTAAGATGGATAAAATGGATACTAAAATAGACACTTTCATAGAAAAACTACAAAACAAATAGACTTGTTACATATGGACCTGCAACAACAGAAGATCCAGATGACAGGCATAGAAGAAGCTGTGAATGACATGGAAAATAGAATACAAGAAGAGGAAATCAACATTGAGTTTCTGCTGAAACAAAATACACATTTACAAACAAAGCTGGATGACCTGGAAAATAGATCTAGGCGCAATAACATTAGGATTTTTGGACTGCCAGAAAATATTGAAGGTAACAATATTACTTCTTTTTAACAACATGGCTCCCTAAAACTTTAGATTTACCAGAAGCATTCTCTTTTGGTATCGAAAGAGCACATAGATCTATAGCTAATACTAACTCTAACAAAACTATCCTAGATCAGTTATAGTTAGATTTCTATCATCTTTTGATAAAGAGATGGTTCTTAAATCTGCTTGGGCTAAAGCTCCTGTTAAGATTAATGAAACAACTGTGCGTTTTGACAATGACTATTCTTCCATGGTATTAGCTAAAAGAAAAGTTTTTCTGCCACTAATAAGGGAGCTTAAAAAAGCACAGTTTAAAACATACCTTCTGTTTCCTGCCAAGCATAAAATCTTCCTTCTTGATGGTCCTAAAATTTTCGATGACTTAGACTCTGCTTTACTGTTTATCAAAAAAAATAAGATTTTGGAAAAAATAGAAGAAATGGAATGGGCTAGTCCTTCGTTAAAGAGACTGGCAACTGAAACCTCGTGGAAGACTTCAGAGAAGAAGAAGAGACTAAAAAACAAATGATTTGTACTATGTTTTTTCTCTCTCATCATTTTATTTTATTATTAATCTTTTTAAATATAGTTCCTGCTTTTCCAAGAAGCAACACATATTTTGAAAAAGATTTAATCAAATTTATTCTCTGTGTGCAAAGAAATGTTTTGTTTCATAACTAGTCAAAATATCTGGAGATGTAATGGCAAGCTGTGATTTAACTTGTTTCTCTTTCTGAAGAGGAAAAATAACGTCAGTAATTTGATACATTTTTTTTCCTTTATCTTTTTCTTCTTTTCTTTGTTTAAACAATGACATTCTATTTAGATTATGTAGTGGGTAAAGGGTGGGGGAGTGCAGGGAGAGAAGAGTAATGAAATTATGATTAATAGAATAATAACATATTTATTCCTTGTAAAAAGTTTATATGTTCTTCAAATGCTATTCCTAATTATACTTTCTTGATTACACTGCTTATGCTTGTTTGTAAATAATCTGTCATGATTTAACTAATAATAATTAGAACTAAATAATAGTAAATATGTTTTATTTTTAACTCTATTAATATAAACAGTAAGTAATATTCTATTGTATATACTTCTTATAGCTTTCTCTTACATTTTTTTTTATTTCTGCCTTACACCCTTTTACTTTCTACTCTCTTTTCTTTTCTTTATTAATATATAGAAATGCTTTTGATAATATAGACACAGTAAATAATAAGATTTGCATAGGAGTTGAGTTGGGACAAAAATGTTGAGTTTTGTTACTTATTAATAATTTTGGGCTTGATTTCACTTACATAGTCTGTAATAACCTGTAGAATGCATTGTGA
>NC_056739.1:523316271-523323771 GCF_019279795.1 Protopterus annectens | reverse complement strand
ACTTCATGAAAATCTCCTTAACACATAAAAATATGATTGTAAATAACTCCATGTTATGGTTACTAAAGGAATTTTGTACTTCACCTATTACACCTAAACATATGGTTTGTTACCCATTAAATATTATTATTAGTTATCGTAACTTTATATTCATGCACCCTAAGTATAGGGAATGGAATTTTATTGTATTTCCTATAATGTATACTCATGGTATGCTTTTGTCATCTACTTCTGAAGGAACTCATTTAGCTATAGATAATGATCTAAAGTACTGGTATCAGTTGATATCTGATAATAAAGTTAAAAATCTAGATTCCTTAAAATAAGAATTTGATCTAAGAGAAACTTGCTGGTTAGAGGTTCAGACCTTTAGACAACATCTCATTAATAAAATAGATTTAATGTCTATAACTGTTAAAGAATCTATTCCAACACTGATTGATTACTTGATATTAAATTTACAACATAAAGTTTCTGATAAAGGTAAACTTTCATACATACATAAAGTTATCAGACAAGAAACTTTTTACAGTATAGATTCATACTGGAATTATTTCACTTCTATTAATGGGGACCCACCAAATCAACAAGATAAACAATATATATTGGAATCTGCTTATAGAACTATGTCTTCCATTGTCTGGAGACTTTATACATGGAAATTTGTACATAGATCTTTTTATACACCTTTGATGATGAATAAAATAAATAATAAAGATAATCTATGTAAGAGATGTAATGTAGAAATTAATGCTGACTGGGCTCATATGTTTTATGACTGTATAAAATTGAAAGAATACTGGAAGTTAATTAATGAATTTTTGCAGGCTCTTTTTACAGATAATTTAATTATTTCTAAATCTCTTATATTATTCAACACACCTGTACCTCAAAGTGTTAAAAAGGTTAAGCTTCCCTTGTTATGGTCTATTCTAGCAGTGGCTAGGAAAATAATAACTAGAAATTGGATTTCAGATACACCTCCTTCGTTCAATGAATTTAAAAATGTTATGAATATAGTGTGCCATATGGAAATAAACACAATTAGGACTAGAACAAATAGAAAAACATCTTATTTTATTGTATGGGATAATTTACAAAATTTGTTAAAAAAATTTTAATTTCAATAGCATGGTATTTTAGTTTAATTAATTGATCTGATTGTAGTGGATGTCTTTGTAAATACTTTAGTTGTTTTGTTGAATATTATAATAATACCTATTTTTAATTACTTGTATAAAATTGTTATGATATTTCTCTTATATGTTAAAACAATAAACCTGTTTTGAAAAAAAAGAAGTACCTTTGTACAGCCCCAGCTCTATAAGCTCTGTGGCATGTGCAATAACTATGTTATACTATAGTACAAATAACTAGATAGACAGGTTCTATTTCCAGTACTGGCAAGTGTGAGTGTGTGTACAAGTGTGTATGTTTATAGGATGGCATATTTTGAGGACCTTCCTTCCCACAACACTTCCCAGTTCCCTACTTTAGCAGTCCTGCTGATGTCATTTCCCTTAGAAGTGCCTTTGCAGAGCACCAACCCTATAAGCTCCATGGCATATGCAGTAATTATGTAATAGTATGGTACAAATAACTAGATAGTCAGGGGTTCCATTCCCAGTTCTGGCAAATATGTGTGTGTGCGCGTGTGTGTGTGTGTGTGTGTGTGTGTGTGTGTGTGTGTGTGTGTGTGTGTGTGTGTGTGTGTGTGTGTAAGTGTGTGTGTTTATAGGATGACTTATTTTGAGGATCTTCCAAACCACAACACCTCCCAATGCCCTACGTTAGCAGTCCTCCTGATGTCATTCCCCTTAGAAGTACATGTGCAAAACCTCAACCCTATAAGCTGCATGGCACATGCAGTAACTATGTAACAGTGTAGTACAAATTACTAGATAAGCAGGGGTTCTACTACCAAGTCTGACAAGTGTCTGTGTGTATGTGTGTGTGTGTGTGTGTGTGTGTGTGTGTGTGTGTGTGTGTGTGTGTGTGCATGTGTCCATGCAAGAGTTGGTATGTGTGTATGTTTGTAGGATGAAGTATTTTGAGGACTTTCCCACCCAGTGCCCTACTTTAGTAGTCCTGCTGATTTTATTCACCTTAGAAGCACTTTCGGGCACCTGTCTACCCCTATAAGCTATGTAGTGTACATAATAACTGCATAACACTATAGTGCAAATAACTAGAAAGGCAGGGGTTCTACTACCAGGTCCAGCAAATGTGTGTGTGTGTATAAGTGTATATGCAAGAGTTTGTAAGTGTGTATGTTTGTAAGTTGAAGTATTTTGAGGACTCCTTTCCCCCAGTGCCCTACTTTAGCAGTCCTGCTGATGTCATTCACTTTAGAAGCACATTTGGGCACTTGTCAGCCCTATAATCTCTGTAGCCTGTGCAATAACTGTGTAACACTATAATACAAATAGCTAGATAGGAAAGGGTTCTACTTTCAGTTCCAGCAAATGTGTGTGTGTGTGTGTGTGTGTGTGTGTGTGTGTGTGTGTGTGTGTGTGTGTGTGTGTGTGGATAAGTGTATGTATAATAGTTTGTAAGTGTGTATGTTTGTAAGATGAAGTGTTTTAAGGACTTTCCCACTCACAACACTTCCCAGTGCCCTACTTTAGCAGTCCTGCTGATGTAATTCCCCTTAGAAGTACTTTTGGAAAGCACTCAACCCCATAAGCTCCATGATACATATAATAACTAAGTAACAATATAATACAAATAGCTAGATAGGAAGGGGTTCTACTCTCAATTATGTCAATGTGTGTGTGTGTGTGTGTGTGTGTGTGTGTGTGTGTGTGTGTGTGTGTGTGTGTGTGAAGGTGTTTCTAAGTGTGCATGTTTGTAGGGTAATGTATTTTGAACCCTTCCCACCCAGTAGATTTGCCGTTGCCATACTTTACAAGTGCTCTTTATGAAATCACCTTAGATATACCTTGTGACACTGTGAAATCTTATAAGCTCTGTGGCTCATGTGATAACTGCGTAACACTGTAGTATACATAACTAGATAGGTAGGGGCTCTAATGTCAATACCATGTTTGTGTGTGTGATACTTATATCCTAGGGGGATGTGGGTTATACCATTTTGAGGCATGTTGGACAGGTGGGGACCATACATGGCAGGACATATTGTTCAATGTCTCCCAGCAGGGATGTGGTAACTGGTTCTGCAAGGAGTATCACTGACATGACCAGGCCCAAGGACAGATGCAGTACTACTACCTGCTGGTGACTGCTGTTTGCTGGACCCACATCCCTGATGGGACTGGCTAGGACAACGTGCCTATGGCCTGCTCCAGCTTGGTGGTGGATAGCACCATCCCTTCAGTAGTGCTATTGCTACTGACACTATGGGACTGTGAATGTGCATGGCCATGTAGGCTCATATCTGATCATGTCGCTGACCTATGTCCACCTGACCAATGCCCTACTCCTACCACATGCTCAAGCAGAAACATTGCATGTTTGAGCAGTGATGAAGTCTCACCCCCACTGTCTATCCCCAACATTGGCAAGTTGACGTATGACATCACAACTGCTGTGGAGTTCGTCATACATGGCAGGGAGCACTGTCTTCATGACCCTGAGCACCTGTCTGGTGTTGCAGTCAGTACATGGCTGTACCTCCATGATGGACTGTAACATGCATCTGGTGACACCTGCCATGGGACTTGTGACTGGGGCTTGATGGGCAGAAGTCCTCTGTTGAGCACCCTTGTCCATCTGCCTGCGTGTGACCTTGTCTGCTCTCTACCTATGGCTGTTGGCTACAATCACACTCACCATACACAACACATCCTGTTCCATGCCACCGCCTTTAACCTGTTCATTATCCATGGCTGCTGAGGGCTGGGCATGTGTGGGCATACAGACTGTGTGCGCGGACATGGTGGGTGAAAGCAAGATGCCAAACAATGGCATGCATCCAGGCACCAAACACCCCACCTGTGCCTCACTATCACCACCATCATCATGGGAGACCACTAAGACACTGACATCAGGTTGTGAGTGAGAAGGACACCAACCCCTGTGTTCACCTGTGAGGGGAATACAACATATGTTAATTAATACACTGCAATATTATGTTTGCTGATACATACACACAAACACACAAACACACACACGCACACACACACACACACACACACACACACACACACACACACACACACACACACACACACTCTCTCTTCTGGAACAGTCTGGCACAGCTGTGACACCTATGGGCCCTTCAGGGCAGACCTTATGGTAGTTCTGCCTGCTGCAATCCATCTCTTTCACTGCTACTGTCAGGCCCACAACAAAGAGTGACAAATCCTTCTGTGTGATAGGCCTAGTAGCAGAATGGCAGTTGTTGCCAAGACCAAGGCTACTGGAGTGAGCTATACAGTGTCACCAAGTGCATATGCAAATACTGTAAGAGCTGATGTGCTGCTATACAGACCACACACAATGACAAGGTGTAATGATATGTGATGATAACTGATGAGGGGATAAGACTATACACTATCACTGCAGTACATGCACAGGTCAGACTCACAGAGATTCATTTCAGACATCATTGCAGGACAGTCTGCACTACATACAGGAAACATGTAAAGTACTACGTGCATAGCCTCATAAGATACCAGCCTATTGGCCTGATGCCCTCATAAGCTTGGCCCAGACTTTCGCCCATGCCAGTACCTGTTTCTCCTGTCCAGCTGGGACACACATGGGGTTCCAGAGGTGTCTTATCCATTTCCCATGCAGTCATACAGCTTCTTCTAAAAGAGGGCTATACACATATACTGCTAGACATGGGGAGGGAGTGTATTTTACAGATAGTGTGTTGTGTGTGACTCTATAGTATCCCAACAACAAGTACTATACATATCACAGACCAGGTGAGGGCCTTGCGTGCATGATGTGTGAGTGGAATCTGTCTTACAGATATGCAAAAATGCCATTGAGGCTGGTTTGGACATGATCTTGTATGCCAGACACAGGTAACTATGATCAGTCTGTATGAGACTGAGTACAGGGACAGGGTTTTCAGCCTACCTGTATGGGAAATGTGTTGCAGACCCTGGAACTGCCTGGTCAGGAACCTCTGAGATGTCTGCAACTGCTGCATTTGCTTGGCAAGGTACATGCCAAAGGAGCCATTGCACTTGATAATGCATCTAATAAGGGTGGAGTACATGGATGTTGCCCCTCACTAACACTCCCTGGATGACATACATGTAATTGTGAGGTGGGCCATGTAGACAGCCTTCCATACAATGGTGCCCACATGGTGGGAAACTGTCAGGTTGCTACTAACCTTGGTGCACAAGTCACCACACACATGATTGCATGCCCAGTACATTATTACTGTCATAATTAGTGTGGATGACATCTGCCACAGCAGAGAGAATGATGCCTCTCCTGGCATTCAGTTTGCAGAAATGCTTCTTGCACCAGTCATTAATTGGGTGAGGTCCTCTTGGGGGATGCTCACATCAGTAGGAGAATGTAAGACAGTGACCAGCTTGCAAGCATCTGTACACCTGGTCAGCCACAAACCACTGCTTTTGTCCTATACCTCAGAGACGTA
Organism: Protopterus annectens; assembly: GCF_019279795.1. NCBI lineage: Eukaryota > Metazoa > Chordata > Ceratodontiformes > Protopteridae > Protopterus > Protopterus annectens. The sequence continues at coordinate 523,318,184 of NC_056739.1, read as the reverse complement.
TATCTGAAACAGTAGAGGCCCCCAGACTGATCCTTGTGGTACACTGTTTTGGAAGACTCTTCTACTGGAAGTGAGCTCCACTACTTTGACCGAGTGGGTACTATCATTGGGCCAGTTAGCTACCCATTTGGTAACATACAGGTTGATGCCCAGCTGTGTAGGCATATGTATCCTGGCCACCTGGGGATTACTGTGAGAGAATTAGGCTAGGTGAAGGCAGGCATTGTTCAACATCTTCCCCTTGTCCTTGTGTTTGTTGAACAGTTCAGAGAGGTTGATCAGGTTTAACGGGCCTGATCTCCCTTTGACAATACCATGCTATGTGGCCTCAGGCATTTCAATATTGCCAATGTCCCTCTTCATAATGTCCTTGAGATTGCCGTCCATGCCCTTGCAGAGCAGGCTAGTTAGGCTGATGTGCATATGATTGGCTGGGTTGGTGGCTTACTCCACCTTTGTGTGTAGGGATGATAGTGGCTGTCCTCTGTGCAGATGGGATGACACCAGTGCTCAGGCTCTGGTTGACTACAGTGCAGAATGGATCTGAGAGCCCATGCCTGTGCTCATGTAGGATGCAGCCAGAGATGGTATCAGGCCTATGGAAACTTCTGTGTGTTGCCTTTGAGAGGGCATTATGGACCTGCTTCCTGATGATGAGGGGAGGGGGGGACAGGAGTTGTGCATGTACATGTGTACCAATAGTGGGATGGGGGTGATGTTTACATTTCACCTTTCTGCAGCCAGTTGCCATATGAGTATGTGGTGTTATTCATCACCACTACAGGGCAGATTTGTGGGTTGCCTCTGGGATTGCAGACACATGTGTGGAAGGGCTAGTTATTGGCCTCAGTAGATGTGTCCAATTTGCACTCAAAGATAGCCTTAGGGTAATTCACCTGTGAACTTATTTGCTTGTGCAGACTAAGGTGACATTGCTTCCAATAAGGTACCTGTTCCTTCTTGGCCCTGTCCAGCAATTATTTCCACCTATTATGGTATTTGTGTTTTGCTTCTGTCCACCAAGGACAGATGATGTTGTCCTGTCAGGTATTGCTGAGTCCATACAGCTATGTAGATGCCCAAATAGTATTGTGGTGTGTGCCTGGACACTACTGCTAGTTCCCACTGATGGAACATTAGCAATAAAGTTACTTCTACCTGCTCTGAGGAGATTTAGTCATTTGTGTAAAGTCAATTTTGTTTGTCCCTGACAGGGGGGGGGGGCAGGGGAGATGGTGACCTGAACAGTGATGGCTATGTGGTTAGATCTTACCAAGGAGGATGACACTGTAGGAGTGCTAGAGTGGCTACTCATGTTGGTTAGTAGCAGGTAATGGTTATTTCCACCTGTTGTAGAAGTGTTGCCTGGCTGATCCACTGCATTGCCATTGACAAAGCCGAGGAATCTGTGTGTTCATGTACAGGTGGTATAGGTCATACACACTATGGATGGGTAGTTGAGGTCACCCAGGAGCAGGGTAGTTGATTAAATCCTGACAAATTCCAGCAAGTTCCAATAGGTGTGGTGGGTGTCCATTAACATGGTTGGAGGCCTGTAGCTAGCTATGATTTGAGTAGGTATATAAAAACAAAAAAATGGTGCCAAAGAACAGAAGTTGTTATATGCTTAGTTTATCTGCTGTCTTTCCTCACTATGATTAGAGTAGGTGTTTTGTCAACTGTTAATTGCACTTGGGATGTCTACCACAAGTCATGCTGTTTGTCCAGTCTGAAGGTGTGTATGTGTATGTTATGTTCAACACTCCACCTCCTGTGGCTTTGCAGCCCTCCATTTGGGATCTAAACATATGATGAGATGAGTAACCTGGCAAGGTGGATGTGCTCTCCACAGCTACAAAGCAGGTGTCAGTGACTGCACAAATGTCGGCATCCTACAGGACAAGGTGCACCTG